>NW_025776501.1:0-143869 GCF_021130785.1 Homalodisca vitripennis
TTCCCCGATAGCAAAGAAACAATATGAACGCGTTAACACTGGCAATATTAAATTATGGCATAAAATACTGCCATTGGCCAACGACGAGTCTTTTCGATTACTCCCATAGATAGATGTCTTCATATCTAGGGTATCAACGCCACCCTTGAGTCTTATTGTAGTATCCTACAATTTCAGGCTTATTTATTTCAGAATTTGTCTCAATATCGTGGTGCATCGAGGAAATAAGAAGTACGGCCTTATTTTTTCTTCGGCACAACAGAAAGTAACGTTGTGTTATTGTGGAAAGCATACAGCGAAGATCCCACACGTCTTTGCCTGTGAGGTAAAAATTCTGGAGGAATCTCTTTTTTGTTTTTTTTTAATAGTGCCAACAAATGTTAATCCCCTTAGTTTCAATTGGTCAACTAGCTCGATGGAAAGTGAACCAATTGTCAGCAGTAACATTACGATTGGTTCTTTCTATATGCTTTGTTAATTTTATGACAGTCCTGCGTACTCTTCAGTAGTTGTTGTTCATCTCTGGTGAGACCAACACTTGTAACAGTTTTTACCAGTGTAAATAAAAGCATTACAGAGATACGAAACTACCTGAATCGGCCATACAAAAGATTTTTATGCCATATTTTTGCTGGTTTTTTGGGCATATACTGTTTTGAAACGGCATTTGCCCCTAAAAGGCACAAGCATCTCATCCACAGTTACATTTGCTTTTGGACAAAACAACCCCCTGCCATTTGAAGATTAGTTGATTGAATAAATCAGATATTGCTGCTGCCTTATCTTCTGCCTTGCGCTGTTCTCTTGTCGTGGAGTCGTCAAATCGTAGACAAGATATTAAAATCTCAAACCTTTTACACGACATTGTAGCTAAAAATATTGGTCGCCCAGTAGGATCTTTGTTGAACAGAGATCTCATATCTTCATGTCCAGATTTAAATATTGAGGTATAAAGAAACAACCCTAAAAGAGCTCTTACCTCTACTTGATCACACGGATTGTAATTATACTTTGATGTGTGGTCACTTATTCTTCCTCTAAGCTCCGTCAGCTTTCTATTGGTTTCCTTCACTATAGTATCTATCATACTATCTGTGAAGATCAATTTCCAAACGTCCTTTTTGGTTGGATTTTCGCCCACAGCTTTAGCCTCAGCAGTAAGACCAGACAGCCCCCTAATAATATTGTGAGCTGGCGTTCGCCGATTTCTTGGAGGCTCAACAGTGCTCCACTCATATCCGTTTTTTTCCATGTAAAACTTGTGGCTGCGAATCTAGGTAGTTATCTACAGTGACAACACCTAACCGCATCCTCCAGCATTATATCTTCATCATCACTGGAGTCATTGTAGTCCACAATTGGAGCTGTCGCTGTCTGATGGAACATAGTTGGGATCTTGATCCGAAATCGTCAGCTTCTGAACTAACATCAGAAAGGTTATCATCATCGTTTCAAGAGTCTCTGGATCCTGGTATCGAAGTCCACATCACTTGCTAAAATCCTTTTGGTCACAACTTGATGAAGGTTGTTGATCCATAGTGAATGAACCAGACCTTTTTCCACTACTTCCACTATTTCACTATTTCCACACCCACTATACAAGTCAATTTACAAGTATTTACAAATGTTCACTCTATTAATACATGTCAAGTAAAGATAAACAAAGAAATAAGAAAAGTTCAAAATGTATTTTGAGCTCATTCCAGAAATATCAGTATGTAAGACCGCTAAAACGGGGCAGCGCGTAAGAGAAATACCGGTATAAGAGACCGCCAGACTTTTAAAAGACACAACTAACTGGCTTCACAACTGGACTGGAACTGAGCGGGAAGAGTGTTGATCGACCGAAAAAAGAGTGGGGGGAAGGTACACAGGCGCGTACGCCTCAAGGTCAAGTAGTACTACCAACATTCACAAGTCAAAATACCCTAGCGGTCTCCAAGACCGGTATTTCGATTTAAGGGTTCGTGACTAATACACATCAAAAAAGTTTGTATTTATAATATAAACTTAAATATGGTTTAATTGATGAATTATATAGTTATGTTTATTTGCTGAAAGTATTTTTTTTAAATGTAATATTATAGAATAAATAACAATTTAGTATAAAATGTCGTGTCCCTGACTATTGTTATTAAACAATAATAATGTAGCACAATAAATCATAACTTGAGTAGGGGGACATCCTCATTAAAATGTTTATAATTATATTTTATTCAAACGTTTTGCTTACTTAAAATGTATGTGATAGGGTAATCGGATAATAATGCGTTCTGTTTAGTGTTAGTAGTAGTCGTGACGTCAGCAATACAAAGAAAAAGATGAGACGTAAGCAGCAGTTTACATAAATTATTATTTTATATCCATGGGAATCAACATGGCATTGATATAATATAATGTTTTTTAAATAATTCTAAAGCTTTATTTCGCCGCAATTTTCAAACTTTGTTCAATTCACAACAAGCCCCGGAAATACCACTAGGAACACGGCGAGACAGCCAGAAGCAGGACCAGGATCAGGATTTACTTGAGTTTACTTTCATTCTTTTAATTAAGCAAAATTATTTTACTCCCTATCTCTCGTTACCCAAAGCGTCATATTTAAAAGCGTCTTTGGTCTTATTTTTGACTTTTAATCACAGCTCAAAGCACTGGAAAATTTTTATCGGTATTGCTAATAGTAATACAAATTTAATATATTTAACACAAATCATGTTTCGTGTGTAAAAGCCACTAATTTGTGTTCGGTGTTGTGTATAATCCTCTCAGTACCCATAGAGTACATAGAGAATCAGTTATCATGATTTGTGTAGCAGCAACAGGGTATACTAATATTTTGGGGAATTTTCAAACAGTTTTATTAAAAAATATTTATATATCCGTTTATGAGAAACATTTTTCAACTTTACTGTTTTTAATGGAAATCTTTTTAGAATAGAGTAAGCAAGATATTTGTAATAAAGTGAAATTAGGTTAATACTTTTAATTTAATATATAACAACAATTTTTTCATTAGTAAAAGTTAATAATGTATATTCAGTTCCCAAAAATTGTGCACATAAATATGTCCTAGAAGTTGTAACTCATTCTATTAGTTACTGAAATTCACGGCCAGAATCTCTCTTCCACAGTACAAGAGGAAATAAAGGGTCTAACCAAAATTATGCAGTGTTTTAACAATGTCTAATTAAATTCCAATGTCACATTTTAAATATAGAATTTTACCTTTATACCTAATAATAACTTAATTTCTGCTTCATGATTAAATATAAATATATCGTTTTTGGAAAATAATTCTTGAGCTAAAAATCGAGGGGGAAACCTGCTGGATTGAACCATTGCCTGAATAACCGAATCACACATATTCGTAAGCAGTGAGAGCTTTACAACAGCAATCAGTGCATCTTTAAACTTGTCAGAGAATTTAAATTTTTATTGAATTATAAAAACACAATATTCGTTATTAAAATTTTCCTGTATAATACAATATCCCCTACAATACAGCTTACGAGTACTAAAATTAAGATGTTGCCTTGTATTTAGTAACGTCCTCCCGAGCGAATGTTCCTTCTATACTCAGATAAAATAACTTAAATATAAAAATTGTTTCTAGCATTTTGTTATTTTTAAGAGGAGCAACTTCTATAAAATGGGTCTGTTAGTGCAGAAGTTTAAAGCCAATTCGCTTACTTTATGCACTCGACCTGGATATCGATAGACAAATTTACACTAACAATAAACCAATCAATACTATAGCCAGTTGCTATAGAGCTCGAAATAGGAGAGAAAAAAAGGGTGAGAGGTAAGAATTTTATTTTTCTCTGCTTAGTACACTTAAAAAACGTGAATAAATGTTCAATCAATGTCAGCCAACCATCATATACAGTCCGAATATTGTCTACTTCATGTTGTATGATTGTGAGTAGCTGTTATTTATGTGTATCTTGATAAATTTTAATCATGGTAAGTCAAGGAAAATAATCCTCAGATAAAAATAATTTTTGATACTTCCATGATTATCGATACTCTTCCGATTTTCGACTTCCTCTAGGTTTACATCAACTGAAGATACATATAATTACAGTTTAAAATATTTAATTTAACCACATCGTCACTGAAAATAAAACTGGGTATGAGATTTTAAGAATTACCAGGATATGTTATTATAGTGAAGCACGATGATATATGGAAGCCGTCTCCAACGGTAAGTTTGTATTTATTATGCAGAGGTTATCATGTATAAATGTTACACTGGCTGGGAGTTATAACAGTTTGTCACATCAGCAATAATACTATCTACATTTCACACTGAATCAATTAAAAGTTGAGGTGTTCGATATATTTACGGCTTTCAAAACACACATACATTACTTTGTTCATGATAAATGAGGATGAAATCGTTACAGTCAGGTTAGAGTTATCAAAGACTATAACTCGGGAAGATATAAACATTGCATTTCGCACTAACTGAATGTCTGCACGTCATAATATATATGTATTGTTAACTGACATATATAATTCATATTTTTTTATTATTTTCTATAATAAGCATCATAGACACCGATCATGGAATATGTCAATTGATTGGTTTTGGATGAGTGATAAAGAAAAGTTTTTAATTGTATTTATAGGTGATTTTTAATGACGATGAGTTAGTCGTAGACTATGTAAATTGGTAGAGTACTGAGCACACAAGTAAGGTATATTAAAATGTGATATATTTACTCAAATATCGCAACTTATTTGAAAATAGAAGACTGTATAATGTGAATGAATATTAATTTCTGCATACACAAGAATGAATTCTCAGATGAGGGAGACTCGTCTCTAAGAAGCAGAATCAGAAATAAGACGGATTAAATTCTTTTATTTACAGTTCGTGAGACATTTCAATGTACGCTTTTATGAAAATATTTTGAAATTTTACTGCTCCAGACGTACTGCGTAGGAAATCTGTTAATTAACATTGCCCGAATAGACAGTCAGGCAGAAAAATATACTAAGAAGCTTTTACATAACCCCACTCAGACTAAAGAAAACCTGAGACACCATTCTAAGTGATAGGTTTAAATGATGGATAGATGGATGGATGCACCATCAAAAAACGCATTATTTTTCTATGTAAAAGAATGGTTTTATCTAGCACTTAAAAATCTATGTATGTAATTTTTTTAAGAATCGTGATTTCTTAATGAATCATTTTATAATTTGCTCACTAATTCACGAGATTCTTCAAAGTTTACGTGATTAGACGTCAATTAATAGTTGTCTGGATTTCTTTAGTTTAACAAAGAAAAAATTTTTAAATGTATTTAATTATGTTTAAGTACAACATTTAAGTACAAAAATGGACAATTTACAATTCATGAAATGAATGTTGCTTTGTTGTGTTTTGCAATATTAACTGCAAAATTGAGCCCTTTAGAGGATCCAATTATATGATTTTACGTTTTTTTCCATTTTTACTGATCATGGAGTTATATTCAAAACATGTAACTATTGACAACAATTTAAATCTCCCCATTCACCAACGTTTCAAATAATTTATTGTTTACTAAATAACCTATCAATGTAGTAACTTGCGTTTCCTAAATAACTGTAAAATTGCAGTTCAAATCCACTGTAATATAGACTACTGAAAATTAGATATATAAGAACAAAAACTTGGATAAATACTCCGTTGGTTCTTTTAGTTGTCATAAAATGACATCGAACAGTGTCTCTATACTGTATCAAAAAAGTTATAATGCTGTAGATGGAGCTTATATTGATCACTGTTAAATTAAATTTAAAACATAAAACCAATATTTAATAGATTTTATTAAATATTGGTTTTATGTCAAGATATCGAAAGGCCTCACAAAACAATAAAATGAATTAAATATTGGTTTTACGTATTTAATGTAATTGAAAAAAAGTTATAGTTAATATTTACACACTAATGTAAGACGAGTAACGAAACATATCTCTCCCTAATGCTATGTATGCGATTGGGTAATCAGATAACAAGAAACGTTTATTGCCCGCATAGACATGACGTAAAAACAGCAAGTGAAAGTAAAAACTCAAATGAAAAAAACAGATGAATAATAAATAAGTATTTATCGATAAAATCATGGTATTGTGTATAAAATTCGTTGAACTCACCCCAAGATGAGTTGTAGAAGCAGGAACAGGAAGAATTGCGATGGCCAAAAGCTTGATAAAGACAAGGACATTTTTTCAATGTAATTTTAAAAGTCCTTAACCACGCAGGACGAGGAAAAATCTACACCAGAAGTACGAAGACAAAGATCAAGATCATGGCAAGCATTTAAAGATGAGTTACTATAATTATTTAGAAACCAAAGATGTTTCTATAGATATTCTTCTTACCATAAGGAGTTTACATTGTACTTTTAGCGATTATTATTCACAGCAAAAATTCTATCACGCGTTTTACATTTTAACATGATTTAATCTTCTTTAAATTGCAGAAGTCTATAAATTGCACAAATTCACACTATATTGCAAATATAATTTTCTCTAAATTACCAGACTGCCTTAAGGTACCAAGTGTTTACAAACCCAACACTTATATTAAAAGAATGTAATCTTTCGGTCACTAAAGGAGAATTCGAATACTTTATAACTATGTATATTAGCTTAATTGTTGACCCTGTATTCATCAGGATTAATTGACAGTGGGTTGGCGCATGATAGTATTTATGATTTTGGAACTTTGTAGAATTGTGTGTTGAGGGAGAGTGTCTTTTGTTGGTAGTAAAGGTAGTGATTGGAAGGGGGCTGGGAGAGAGAGAGAGAGAGAGAGAGAGAGAGAGAGAGAGAGAGAGAGAGAGAGAGAGAGAGAGAGATTATGTTCTTTGTGTGGTGTGAGTGTATAAGTGTGAGAGGTTCCAAGTCTCCTAATAAACTGTTATCGATATAATCTTTTTGTTTGGGGTAAGTTAAGTTCATATTTTTTATTATTTAGAAATCATTCATCATCACATAATCATTTCTGTTATTATTAGCTATAATAAAGCATTAGATTTCTTGTAGTTATGATTTATTTGCTTTTTATTTTTTTCTTATATCATGGGCATATATACATTGCATTATTAAATATGTATAATTAAACATTTTATATAATTATACTATATATTAGGTATAATAACTCATGCTGTTGATCGAAGCACAATCTCCACACACATGCTACGCACATGTGGAGATCATTTCTTGTTTTTGTATATATGTTGTGATCAGTGTTTCGATGACGAAATAAATATTAAATCATTTCATTTTAAGAAAGTTTATAATCAGGTTATTTCTTGATTTGGAGAAGACCATCATCATAATAAAACATTAACGCCAGTACGTGTTTAAGAGAACAAGTAAAAAACACGTGATTTATTGTTTTAATCGTTTCAGTACTCTAATTGTACAGATTGAATCAGTTAAACATTGTCTTTATTTAAAAAAGTATAAATGTTGTGAGATCCGTTTACAAATATTTACAATAACTTTATAGATTACTAAGAGAATTATTTACTTAATTATGTCTGAGAGACATCTTTCAGGCACTTCGAAGTAGCGTAAACATTAGAAATAAGTTGAAATTAGAGAATGCTAGCTGACAGGATTAAAATTCATAAGTTATTGCTTTATATAGTTTATACTCAATAATTTCCATAAAAGGAAAATACATTTAAAAGTTCAAGTAATTTAGTTATAGAAATCTTACCCTGAAAAAAAAAAAAAAATATATTTTCTTTCAAAAAACAATTTGAATTCTCTTTCATGCAGAACTATAAATTGTTTAAATTATATTGTGGAAAAAAAGCTAGGAATTTTTTTGATGTAGCTTATGTTTATTGTATTAGAGTTGAACATTTTAAAATGGATGACTTGTGACTATTTCGTGTTAAAATATAATTAATTAAGCAAATGGGCAAAATAATAATTTACGAAGAAACTTATGTCTATTTTGAGTGCAATGTAAGCTAATCAATTTATTCTCTATAAAAAATTAGGCTAAAATAATGAATGTATTTATACTGTTACCCTCATAAATTAGATAATTAAACTCTTTATTATAGACTGAAAATTATACTTCATATTTTAAAATGCAGATTTTTTGGAAATATATATAATCTGTCATCTCTGATTATGATTGCATGTGCAGTCGAAAAAATTCCTTTGTTGATGCAGGGCTGTGTAGAACTAATTAATTGATACAAACCCTTAGTGCATACTCAGCTGTCTGACTTGGACTAGTTGGGAAACCTCGAATGATCAGGGTCAGAGTAAAATATAAAAATAAGTATACTAGAGCGTTTTACAATGAAATAATTTAAATGTTTAAATCTTTGTAGGCTACATTTTAATAAAAACTATATAAACTGAATTATTTGATAAGATCCAGTAAACAATAATTGGCTAAAATAGCTAATTTAATTTTTACATCTCGATGGCCGACGGTCGGATGTCAATATTTCTAATGAAACAATTATCTTTGTTAAACATAAAACTTAATATGTTTTTACTTCCGTTCATCTCTTTTTATTACGACCCGCATCAAAGCTCGTTTTGGCTTACATTCAGTTTAATTTTGGGAAGAATAATTACAATTTCTCGAATGTCAAGGCTGTTTGTTTAATTTTAGATGCATGACCACTAGACTAGAAAAGAAATAGAAAGAATTCTTGTGTTTATTGTTTTATAAATTATAAAAGAACGTCACTTGCGTGGAAAAACATTCCCACAACTTTATTAAAATAATTCTACTGATATGTTCCAAACAGAAGTATACAACGAAATTAAACTATATATATGAAAACAAGAAAATAAAGGTCAATAATTAATGTATTGTATTGTTCAGTATTGTATTCAAAAGTCACTCGAATCACAACATCTCGGAGAACCACCGAACAAGAAACACAATGTGAGGCTCAGAAGGAGGACCAGGAGGTCCCCAGGACCTAGAGTGAGTTATTTTTTTTTTAGATCATATTTTCTGCTCTTGACTGTCTCTTGACATCCAAAGAACGTAGTTTACATCCTAGTTTCATAGAAAATTAATCACAACATAAATTACTACAACAGTGCATGCGTAAGTGGTTAAAAATAAATAATATTAAAGCATAATAAAATGATTAAAAATAAACAGAAATTTAATTTTTATTGATTTTTTATGACTTTTATATCTTGCATTAGAATGATTACTATATGAAATAAAACCCACTGGTATGTTCTCCGTAAAGCAATAGTACGTTTATTAAATTAAATCTATTACTATCTAGTTCTATTAAATATTAAAATTTGCGTTTGGGCTATTTTATATATTTCTGTACTCGAAACGAAAATGTATAACCGGCTTAATGTTTTCATTCAAAGATTTAGAATGGACTTTATGAATTTTTAGATCTGGTTTTATACCGGCAATACAAGCATATAATTGTTTAAGAAAACCATTTTCCTACTTATGAGTTGTTAGTCATAAGTTGCCTAAATATTTCCGGTATTTTGTAGTTTGCTATATATTAACAGTGAGTTAAAATTAGTGTATATTAACTGACTGGCATTATAAACACGTAATCCTAACTATGTTTAAATGCCTTAAAGCAATAATTCATATTACTGTGAACAGTTTAGCAAACAATTAATCAGTTAACCCATATTTTTTGTTATAACTCTTTCTACACGTAATAAAAATCAGTCAATCCAGTTAGCAATTCCGTACTGGACGCCATTGCTATTTTAAGATACTTAATCTTTCGTTTGAATTACATTGTAATTTATTTTTCATGACAAGTAATTTGCATTATACAACAGTATTATGGAATGTCACAATATGAATTATATCATATTAATGCAAACGGTGTACTTGCACATCTATTGGGCACATGCTGCAGGAAGAATTACCAGAATGTGCCTAGTAGACACCTTCTACCGTAGCTCAGTAATTCTGTATCAGCTTATCAACTCCAGGGCTCGAGTTCGAGTGCATGTTCGCGCACTGCTGTTTTCGCATAGCAAACAATAATCTTAACCTAGTCTGAAGTATAATCATTCATAAAAAACTTCTTCTTTAGTATTTGAATTTAAATAGGGGTTTCAATAAAAATTAGAAATCGCTGCAGAAATTTACTTTTTGTTGAATTTCTTCGATATTTTTATAGCTCAGGAATTAAACGGTTCAGATAATTGAATCAATCAACATTTAAGACCTGTTACGTTTAGGCTGAAGGCTACTAAAATTATTGCTTTACAAAATCTGAATACGTATGTTACGAGATATCTCTCATAATAAATTGAATTTTATATAAAAACAATCTGAATGTCACAGCAGTTTTAAGCATGTATATTTAGAGAGCCGAAGATAAATTGTGTTCCTAAGATCTTGTTTTAACCAAGAAAGTGTTGTTTAGTTTCTCTGAAGATGTTTAGTCATTTCCCTTGAAAAACTATAAAGGATTCATTTAATGTATCTGCTAGCTCTAATACAGTAATATTTATGTATAAATTTACTTTCCCCAGAGAGTTTCCTTCTAATTGGTTTATACCATCCGGTTGAACTCACACTGGGTACAGGACAAACCGATCTGTGCTACATTATGGATGTCCAGGAGCGGCACATCACTAACCGCAAATTTCAAAATTCTGGGGCGCTAGTGTTCGTTCCCAAAGAGCCAATGGATCTTGCCAACCTAGACAAGGGTGTGCCACCCATTACCTGCTTTGAATGGAGAGGCTGGCTCAGAGCTGGCTTTCCCTTCTCACGCTGACACCTCTAGGGGCTTGATACATTTCACAAAATTTAGTCTCTTGAATGGTGAGGCACTTATGGAAATCAAGTTTTTGTCAAGGTCTGAAATTAATTATAAAGTTCGGAAATAGACTTTTTATTGAAATATGCTTCTCGGCCTACTTATGCATGCCTATATATCTTCTTTAACGAGAAACTTCGGTAAATTAGTTTTTTAAAACCAGAGCCAGAATATGTTTTAAAACCAGACATTTCAAGTTCTGGAATTCTAGGTTTGTAGAAGTCGCATACAAGTATCATCTTACTAGCACGTAACATAAAACATTATTTTAACTCATAGTTGTTAAATGTTTGGTGACAACCGTATCAACAACAGATTCTTCATTAAATAACTATCCGTACGTTAACATATTTTTAAACTTGCATAAAAGTGAAAATTATAAATACTTAATCCTAATGTGAGTTAGCTTATAAACATGTTTTAAATGATAGACTAATTTAACGTTTTAACATCCGTATAAACATAAAGTAAATCATTTTTTTATTCTTTTAATATGAATAGAAAGTTATTTGCACTATAAAAGTTTAACCTGATATATGTGCACTTTACTATCAATCTATAAGTTTCAGAATCGTGATGTACAGTTTGTGAATAAATTTTGGAATATTCTTTGTTAAATGTTTATAATATTTTATAGCTATTATATGTATTATGTAGTTCTGTTGTAATAATTAGTATTTAGTTTTTATTAAGTGCATGTTTTAGAGTAAGGGTGCATGGAATGGACACACAACAAGAATGTTGTAGTTCCAGACTTATACGTGTCAACGCTTTGGCTTTTTAATATTTTATTTACCTATATAGTAATTATGAATTGATTAGGTCATTTACGCGAAGAAGAGATCAGATTGTAGATTTTGAATGTATGTAGATTCATTTAAATGTGTCACTGAGCGATGGAAAATGTCCGGAATAATCCTGTTTCCTTCAAAAATGTTACTTGTAATTCGTTAAGTAACGTTAGGAATAATTATTAGGGGACATTTAAAAGTGCATTGTATGGCAGACTACTTGAATCTGATATGATGTTATGTAGGTTTTGTAGATGTAGCTGTGTAGTAAAATGCCATGTCAAACGTGCCTGTGGGTAGGATCTCGAAACAAGCATGATATAAATATGTTTATTGATGTATTTGTAACTATGAAATATGTAATGTATGAATATGTTGTACGGGAATTTTGCTGCCTTTCAATAATAGACGTAGCGTAAGAAATGCCTGCATAGTTAAAAATTAAAATAAAATAAGGAAAACAGCTGAAACATACCCAACAGTACAATATGTACAAATTACGTACACACATAGAAACAAACAAAAAACAGGTTTTGTTCATTCTTTTTTCTATAGCTCAGTTTAAGTTGAAAATTGTTCTATGTCGAAACACGTCCGGGAAAATCCTCCAGGATACATTATGGCTAGGACCAGGACCAGAACTTCCAGATAAGTTATTTTTTTATTTTCTTAGAAATCACAGCATCTGCTCCTCGATCTCTCACTACCAAAGCAGTTTACACATCCTAGTTTTAATGACAGAAAACCAGAACAGTTGCATTGACAACACTATTACTAAATAACAACATTGAAATACGTGTTAATCATTTCATTAAGTTGATATCTAGATTTAATAAGGTTGTCATAGCTTTGTTTAAGAACTGCAAATGTTGTGTTTTAGGCTATTTATAATCTGCTCTGTACCCGAAGAATACAGGGAGAATCGTTTTGTAATATAAGATAAACAAAATTTTGACGCATGGTGAATTTTTGACCTGTTTTTAAATATTTGATGAAACATGAATACTTATATAAGAGAACTTTCTTACTTAAGTCAAACCGCCTTCTTTCTGACGTATGTTCATGGAATAAATATTGAAATTTAAGTACAATAAGTGTATGCTAGCTGAATAATAATATCAGTGATCGACTATATCCATGTTACACTGTTTCAATTAAATATTTAAAAAAGCAGTATAGGATAGTTTTCAAAACAAAAATATACTATAACTTTTAACTTTATGAATAATTTACTGAATCGTACACAAGAATTCTCTCCTGTCGAGGGTTTAATCACTCACTTTCCTATTGGACTCCACTATAGCTTTCATAAATAAAAAATTTAAACCATTACATTTACTATAATACCCGCAACTTCTCATCTATTGGGTACACGCTAAATAAATATTACTAGAATGTGCCTGGTAGACATATTCTACTGTCTTGGTAGTATGTGCTACTGACTCAGCTATACGACGCCGCGACGTAAAGGGTCCAGAGTTCTGAATCGGACGTGCTATTCCCTAACAATAATCTTAATATACACGGGTGCTATTTATGAATGAAAATTTCAATATTATGAGTCAACCGCGTTTATAAATAAACTAGTGAAGTATTTGTATAGTAATTATATTTTCATATTGTAATTAAATGTTGACGTAACTTCAATAGTATACCGTATTGTAGACTACTTGATTTAAATATTCCAAATAAAAGAAATTAATTGAAGTGGTTTCTTAATACAAAGAGACAATGCATTTACTGAAAGACTTTTACGTCCGGTGCAGATATGGCAGATGCCTCTTTAAGCACAAAATCAAGTATATAACAGCTTATTTTTAAAAACTTCTCTAATATGTTTATAGTGTTACTGAGCAAAATACCTTCTATATTTTAATATAAAACCTAATTTGTTGACGTAACTTGCGCAGCAAAAATTAAATCATAATTCCTTAAAGTACAAGTGAGTAATCAAAGTCAACTATGCAAAGAATATGGAAAGTTAATTAACCTAGTGTGACTACACTATTAGTGTTATGGTAGTGGTTTGAACATTGCAGAATGGTTATAAAATTAGTTATAGCTTTCATTTTATTAGTCGTATACAGGAGTTATTAATTTTAAAAAATCACAGTAAAATATTTGAAAAATCTGTGAAAGTTATTTTATCTTTAATTTCACAAACTTTTTTCAAATAATTCATTGTTTTAAATTAAATTATAAAAATAGTATTTGCCTTCCTCTAAGTAATTAAATAGTTACAGTTTAAATCTACAGTGAAAACAGTTTCTATTTAGTTATAAAGCGTTTAAAATTAACAGGGTTTTTATAATAAGGAAAATTATCTTGATCAACAAATAACTTTCGTATATTTTGCGATCTAAAAAAAGAACGTGAGATTTACGTTTATAAATCCTCTCAGTACTCTAGGTGTACAGAAAGAATCAGTTCACAATTATTTTCAACAGATTGTTAAGCTATATACTATTTTTTCATATATATCTCATAAAAAAGTGTAAAGAATATTTGAAGGTTTATTTTCGTATATTTTGAGAACTAAAATTAGAACTTGAAATTTGTCTTTTTTAAATCCTTTCAGTACTATAAGTGTACAGAAAGAATAAGTTTACAATCAATTTGGACATATACACAAAGCTATATAATATCCATTCATAAATATCTGATAAATAGTGTAAAGATTACTTGGAGGATTATTTACTTAAATATGTCTTAGAGATATCATTTAGGCATTTAATACAGTGCGATATCAAACATGATTTGAAATAAGCGAAGCTATATACTATTTTTTCATATATATCTCATAAAAAGTGTAAAGAATATTTGAAGGTTTATTTTCGTATATTTTGAGAACTAAAATTAGAACTTGAAAATTTGTCTTTTTAAATCCTTTCAGTACTATAAGTGTACAGAAAGAATAAGTTTACAATCAATTTGGACATATACACAAAGCTATATAATATCCATTCATAAATATCTGATAAAATAGTGTAAAGATTACTTGGAGGATTATTTACTTAAATATGTCTTAGAGATATCACTCAGGCATTTAATAACAGTGCGATATCAAACATGATTTGAAATAAGCGAATGCTAGTAGACTTAGGAATAAAATTCATATCTTAATAACATTTAATCGTTTACACTCAATAAAATAATAACAACACTATAAACAGATTTGAGTAGAAATATGGTCTGTAATTGTTGATTTAACCAATTAGTTTCTGAAACCATCACCAGAGATCTGAAGTTAACCTTCATAGACATTCAGAATTAAATTTATATTCTTCTCTTTGTTTCCTGTCATAGTCCAAACATTTTTTTTCATATTGTGACACATCTTGCAGTTATTAAACATTTAGTTTTGGAAGCAGTACAGTTTTAATAAAAATTATTTATCTTTAAAAAATTCCTTTTTAAAATAAATTTAAAACATAACTGAGAGTAACTTTGTTCCTATTAGATAAGAATAAAATAGATAATAATTCATTTATTTTAAAATATTAATCGGAACTGAACTACTCTATAGGTTATTACTTATTTTAAGAATTACTTAATGTCAGATAACTACGTACAATGCTGCTAAATTACATAACAAACAGCATGTATTACTAAGTCCCTTATAGAGAGGTTGACGATAAACTTCTAGTCGAAACGTTAAGGGCCTCTTTGGGCGTAAACAAGTCGCATGAACAAAATGAATTCGCTATCAATGACTTCATGGAAACATAGCAGTATTATAAAGTAAATTGGGAGATTTATATTTTAAGTTAAGAACTTTTATTAATTATAGGCCTACAAGAGATGGAATTTTTTTTTTTTTTAGTTTTAAAAGCTTAACCGTGTTAAGATCAACAACTTTTTATATGTCGATATCTTTTTCCCCATGTACGAAAATAATATATTTGATCTTAATTAAGATAATTGTGTATTCCTGAGAATAGGGAATTAAAAACATTTCATAATTTAAAGGTAACTTCACTTTAAAAGGAACTCAATCCGGTTTGGTTACATTTGATTGTATAATATTACAAACCGCCCTAGGCCTCATAGATTGACACTTGGGAAGCTGTCAGGGTTAAGCTCCTACAGTCTAGGGAAAGGTTGAGGAGAAAATTCAATAAGGGACGTATTGCTAACCCCTTCCATGTGGGGGATCTTGTCTTTTGTAAGGCCCATCCGGTCAGTTCGGCCGTGGATAGACGGGCAGCAAAACTTTGCTCTCGGTGGACAGGTCCCCACCAGATTCTTCGTTTTCTCTCCCCAGTTACTGCTGAGTTGGTTTCATCCCGTTTCGGGGAGGTTATGGAGAAGGGCCCACGTTTCTTATCTGAAGGCCTTCCGTGGTGACACCTCTGGTCATGCTCTGGATACTGGTGCGGCTGCGGGGGTGTCCGGGGACTGATCACCCCTGGTTTTCCCTGTGGTGTCGTTTTACTCTCTTTCTGTTTTCTTCCTTCTCCAAGAGAGGCGCCTCTCAAAATTTCAGGAGGATCGTGTTTTGTCTGCCTCCTGCTCAGCACTTCTTTTCCTGTTAGGGTTCTCGACTTCCCGTATCCTGTACCGGAGCTTGTTGGTTCTTCTTTCAGTGGGGGAGAGGTTTTGTTTGAGGTTGCACTCTTTTTAGTGGGGGAGGTTGAGCCGGGGCTCAGTTTGGATAGTTCTGTATTTATATTTTTTCCCACCTTGGCCACTTTTGTCAGTCGGCGGCGGAGTGATTTCGTCACCGTATTGATTATTTTCAGCCGGGATGGACTGATTGGTCGAGGTCAGGTAGTTGACCTTGACTGATTACCGACCAGCTGATTACCGGCAGCGGCTGCTGATCGGAGCGGTCGGACACGTTTCGGCAGAGGCGACGTGAATCTCGTGCTGTCTACTGGTCGTCCTGATGCCCATGGCTGGCTAGTTCTCCGACTTTCGGCAGGGTCCCCGTGAGTGCCGTCAACATGACTGGTGCGGCGAGTCTGCCCAATGAAACAGCACTGTTAAACCCAAAATTTAATGCCTGCGCCCTGCCAGCGCTACTGTACCGTCATCCAACTGGACTGTCTGTACTTCAATTCGTCTTGAATAAGGTTGGAGCTAAAATGTTTTTTTTTCTTCTTCTTTTACTGGACTTGAGAGGATTGGGTATTATGGAGCGTTTTATGGATATTATATCTGGAGGAGGGCCAGTGTTAAGATTACCTAGTATTTATTTAGTTTAGTGACATGATCTAAAGGGGAGGATTTCATCTTTAATTCGGATTCGTGGAGGCAACTAAGCCCCCGCCTCCTTCGAAAATCGGCTTTAATATTTTTTTTTTTGCTACAAACTTGAAACAAAATAACTTATTACAAAAAAGTGGGCCTAGAAATTCTACAACCTCCCCTCAGTTCATAATAATTAACAGTTCAAAATTTATATTTCCTACATGCCGTAACTAAATCCAAGTTATTTATGTGTCAAATTTCTATTTATTATGTTATTTATATCTCAAATTTCTATTTACTATGTTATTTATATGTCAAATTTCTATTTATTATGTTATTGTCAATATTGGAATTCTATTTATTTTTGTTATTTAGTTTGTAAGGTACGCATTCAATAATAAAGACATTGTAACGATTGTAGACGAAAACAATGTAATCTTGTTTAAGGCTAAAGATGTTTGTGAAATATTAGGTTATGAAAAAACAAAAAAAAAAACGCAATTAAATTAAATGTTGATGATGATGACAAAATTCAATATTTTTACTTAAAAAACAAGGGGCTATTCGAATGGACCCTTAACAATCTTCATCCTGACACTGTTATGTTTTAGGATTTCTTTCTTACAAAACGGACACGTTATTTTTTCATTGGTCATTTATATAGAAAAGATTTTAATTAGAGATTTTCTAAATTCCAATTTTATTGTGAATTTCGAGAAACATCGTTCAAATTATCAACTTTTAAGCTAAAACTTCGCAATAATTAGAGATAATTCGGTAGATTTTTCAGGATTAAAAAGAAACTCCAGTACCAGTTTGTATGTACCTTAAAAAGTTGCTATTTTGAACGATATTTCTCGAAAATTCCCAATAAAATTGGAATTTAGAAAATCTCTAATAAATTTGTTGTTATTTATAAATGGAGCTACTAAAGGAATTAAATGAGGTTGGTGAATTCAAGTTTATATAAGAATATAAGAAGTTGAATGAATTAGAAGAAAATAAGAAATACAAAATTTTGAATTTGGAGAAAATGAAAGATAAATTCGGGCTTACAATCATAGCAGAATTGGAAGATTTCAAAGTACGTTTGTCAAAGATATTTTTGACTGTTTTAGATGAAAAAAAGATTAAAGAATTGAATAAACATGATAAATTTCACTTGGTTGTTACCGGAAAGAAGACTATTAAAGATAAAGACTGTGTTACTATCAATTTTGTAGAATAGAAGATTAAGATTTCGAAGATTTTACATTGATTCTAAGGAGATTTAACAACATTAGTAAGAGATATTAAAACAGCTTAAGAAAGTAGAAGCAAACAGCTATAGATTCGGTAATTTTTCATTCGTGAGTAACTGTTTGATTTTACAGATTCGTTTATTGTCCTTTAAACAGTATTTTTTCCCTTGAATTACTGTTGGCTCCGAAAGTGCGCTAGAATCGGCATATTCATATCTATTCGAGGCTTTTACTGAAAAATTTAATTGCAAAGAAATTATAATACTAATGTCAAAGCCCTATACACTCTTCCAGTGTGGTCTATAAATCGAAATATTGCGAAATGAAAATTCTCATGTTGTGACATGGATGGTACTGAGAATTATTTTCATGAAAACCACAGAAGTTATAGCCGTGAGCGTTTCCCCTCTTTGCTTACAAGAAAAGGAATTCACCAGAGCCAGGCCATATGAGCAAACGGAACCGGAAGGACTACAATTAATTGCCAAACATTCAGGACCTTGAAGGATATCCTAACAGTCAGAGAGACGTGTGGCGAGAAAGATCTTTCTAAACCTAACTCGACCTTTTCTGAATATCGCCTTCCACAAAAGTTAAGCTGATCGTTGAACCTCCACATCTTGACTAAAATGGACTGCACAGATCCAAGTATTCACAGACGAATCATAGCGGAATGAAGATTTAACACAAGCCCCTGAATAAAGTTAGTAATGTAGTAAAATTACAAGACAAGTGACTTAGGACTGCAAACGTAAAACCATCAGACCATCACTGATCACAATATTAATAGGAGTATAATATCTCCGCAGATATTTTGCCTTTTTCTCTTGGAAATTAAATTAATAAATATCTCCGTTAATATTTTTTACAAAGCGTATTCAATGTGAAAGGTGCTACGTATTATTTGCAACAGTTTAAAAGCATTTCATTTATATTATATTCTACTGACTATTTTCATAATAAATAGGCAATATTAGAAATAATTACATCTTCATAATTAAGATAATTATATTTATAAGAAAATGTTTCGGTTAAATGTTAAAGGTTTAAGGAAATTGTGAAGGGCATGGCCAAATTGATATACTGCACAAGCTGGAGTGTTTGACATTGTTATCCATCGCTTTTCTGTTCAGGTCTTATTTTTGGTTCTTAAATTATATAACACTTAAGAATAATTCTAAGATTAGTAAGTTTATTTACGAGAATTTTAACAAAACTATTTCGGTACCTATACAGCTGATCGTTGTGTCAGCATAATCCACAGTAGTTAACTGCAGTTTTGATTTAACTATTAACACTCAACACTATACTGATCAGATTAGTGAATAGTTATTGGTTTTCATTGAATTTTTCGATATATAATTTGCGGGAATAACCGGATGAATGATTGGTTGTGACGTAATTGCGTTTAGTGGTTTTGAACCATCTGCGAATCAGCTGTGTACCGTCAACTTGTGTGTGCAATATTGACAGAGAGTGTTTTTGTTTATTAAAATAGGTACACAGTAGTACCTAAGAAAACGACAATTTAAAATTTTAAATTTATCGTACGGTTTTTCATTTTTAACTAGATAGTGCATGCGTTCTATGCAAACATGTGATCTGTCTAAACAACATAGTTTAAATTCATTGAAAAATAGATTGTTTATTATAAACCAATCGTTAATGTAATATGTGATAAGATACATGTTGTTATCAGAATACACCACCCTTAACGGGTAAATTAATGAGACTAAAGTGTGTGACTAAACTAATGTGTTGCTTTATTATAATTAACTATGAGTCTCTACTTAATACCTACGTGTGACGTTCAGTAAACAGACGGATTCATCTCACTACACAACCAGGGGAATTCGCTGTCTTTCTGAGATATTGTTGAAACATAGCGGTAACAATTTTTATTTTCTTCATTTAACGAAAACTTAAGAAAAATCACAAACGAAAAATTCGTATTGACAACGGAAGAACCACACATATACTGAGTTTTTTTTATTGTTTATGCTGTTTGGAAATTGGACTACACTTTCTACGGAAATTGAGGTTAACATCTAAAGCAGATTGTCTGTATAAAACAGTATAATGTTGTAAATTGTTCGGTGTTATCATGTTATTACATACATCAATGTAGTACAAAATTATAATGGTACGCATTTTATTGGACCATAAAACGTTAAACTCAGCAAAAGTTTTCCATTACCTTGCTAGTATTTTCTGTTACTGTAGCAAAGTATTGTCACAGTCTTTACTATGAGATCTCAATCCCCGTCGGTTGAAAACCAAAAGCAAACAAAGTAGTCAAAAATAAGTAAGCAGGCCCACTTTTCTTGTTTATTCTTGTTCCATTAACCTACGCTTATTCACAACTTTAATGGTAAAACAAAAGGTTGACCTGTAAATGGAATAAAGGAAATTGAAATACTGATGTTCTTTTCTTTTATAATCCAAGATTGACACTTTCTATTTGTATTGAACTCGAGTAGTTGGTGTCAAAGTGAAATATTGTCCAATTGCCCTTTGCTGCCTGACGGCGAGGCGCCCATATCCGGTCAGTTTATTGGCGATAAAATTACTAAGGTGGAGTCCAGAGGGTAATATTTTATAAGAAGACAAAAGTCTGTACCTATTGATGAACTAAATTACTGGCTTCACTTTGTTATAATATTTTTGCCTACTTTTTAAACTTATTACTTGAAAGATAAGATTTTTAAAATCTATTAATGATGTATATTATAAGTTCTAATGCACTACCTAGTCAAATCTAGTCAACTATTTAAATTGCATACACAAGTCAATGTTTAAATGTAAAAAAATTGTAAATCCATCATAAATTAAGAGCACATTCAATCTTACCACACTCGTGTGAGGTTACATGACTTAGTATTACAATATTTATTTTACTTTGATAAATCATGTTTAGTAGTATATGTTTGCACATATTTTAAAATATTTGATGCAGTGTAATTATTTATTTTATTTAATAGTTTTTTTTTCGTAAAGTTAAATTAAAATTTGCTACTTATCTGTACACTTATATTTTCTCTAATGTACCCAAACCGTGTTCCCTGAAATAAGGGAAGAAGAACCGATTTCCGCACATCTACTGTTATAATAACTGAATACTTCCTTATTAATTCGGAGAGCCTTTATCACTGAGGCCGCAGTCCGAGTCCAATACACTAGTGACGTGCATAAGTTTGCTTTTAGGAATGGAATCTGTAGGGATGTCTTATATTGGGTTCACACTGAACATGTGGGAGGGAGGAGATCCCTTCCGGGTCTAAGTATGAGTAGGCTAGATCTCCAGCCAACTTTTACTAGGATAGCGTCTTTATCTGCTCTCCTTAAGTAGGTCGCTGCCTTCTCAGGTTATGGGTCCGATACATGGGCCACTGAGGAAGGTTCCTTACAGAGCATATCTCGGAGGATGATCAGTGTTAGAGGTTGCTAGCCTGAACGTGGTTGAGTGTTGTTCGATGCTAAAGCGGGAGAGGCTGGCACAGAGCCTTATCAGGCCACCCCTTAGTCTAAGTTGAGATGACTGAGATAAGAGGCTGAGCTCACGGCATCTATACAGGAGGCACCTACAATCTTACACATCCTGAATATGCTGTCACTCCAGAAACAAGTGCAAGAGGAACGCATCAGGTAGCAGATCTTTAACGAAGTTAACGAAGTGTTACTGATTTTTTGTATCACGAAAAAATGTTTTAAAAAACCCTGATTTTTCACAATAAATCCATTTTTTAAATAAACAAAATTTACCCAAAGAATTTTTATGTAAGCTGAATTACTTTTTAATTCCTATTGTTAGCTTGAAAATTCCCTCTGTGCGTATACCGCCATTACAACAATAGTGTATACATGCACTCTGATATCTTGTATTAATGTTTGTAAATCAAAGCAATGTAATGAGTTTCAAAATAACAAGCGTTGCCTTGTTTTACCACTAATTGGATGCTGAATCTTTTTTCTCACAGACAGGATAAAAACTTTTTCAGACGAAAATCATTAAATTTTTCCATTGAATTTAAATACCAGATAGTTATCATTGCAATTTTTGTATGTAAGAAAGAAACTGGTCCATGTTTGGTGTATGTGTGTCAATAAAGTTAAACATGTAACACAATCATGGGTTCTCAGATATATATTTCTGCTTCAATAAACTTCAATCCAACCGTCACACATATAAATAATAGATACATCATTGTCAGACAAATAGACAAATATATCGAATGTGCTGATTGTGTATGGTTAGTTGGTGAGTATATATCATTTAAATTCGTGTCTAAAGATTGATTTTAAATGTGTAAAAATATAATGTGTGAAATAATTTTATGTGTTAAACCCTTTTGATACTCACACCTTTCTCAATAAAAACTAGTAAATATATTGTTTGACATCTTTCCTACAGGAAAACTTCACTATCAATTTTAAGAAAAGTCTGATTGTGTATCTATACAATGTAAATTAACTCTCATGTCCTGTGCTATGCCCGAATAACTCATTATTTGACATATTCTTATACAACTGTGACATTTACATATGTAATGATTTTGAAAATAAAACTAGATAAAGTATTTTAAGTTAGACTAATTAAAAACCTCAAGTTTAACCAGTGAAACTGTGATAACGAAGCGGTAGGTTACTGTGACATTTACTAACCTCACTCCGCCACCACTTTGTCTGAGGATACTCAGTAGCGGTTTTTTAGTAAGGGATTTAAAGTTGATTTAGCAGGCATCTTTCAAATAGAAGATCCTACTTATCAGTTACTGAATGAAGTAATTAAGTTTTTATAACTAATAAGTAGATATCGTATAACTTCACTAAGTTGGAGTATTTAGAAACTATTCTAAATATTAGACCTCCAGCCAGTGAAACGAATGGTGGCATGTCAAGAGAAAATTACTCATGATTTATAGGATTATAAACAAAGTTATAATTGAACAAATACATAAATATCATGTGGGTATAAAAAAACATTTAATAGGAGGGTATCTAGTTTAACTAAATCCTCTCTCTGAATGTTTCTAGAAACCTCCATCTTTAGCACCATCTTTTCACTGGTATATCGTTAACACTGTACGGTCTCACGCTGAAAGTTATTTAACTTGTGAATGACATGCTCTTCGTGAACTCTGAACATTTTTTAGTGTCTTAGCCTATGACAGCTTCGCTTACCTAGAACTCTCAGCTTCTTCGACAAACTGATCTCTAGACCTGCAGTAGTATTACCACAAACATCTAATACTACATTTGATCAATAGGATATACAAGTTCCTAAACCAGTCTGAAACCAACTCATGAAGGACTTTGAGATTTTAAAAGGACCAGCTTGTTCTTTTATGAAGGTAAAGCCATGCTGTTAAAACTCGCTCACACCTATGAAAGCCACAACTGGTGAAATTTAAGATTAATCTAAAGTTGCCCCATTATATATGCTCCATTATCTGCCCTATATATCTATATACAATATTATCTGAATCTGTGAACTCTATTACCTCTTAAACTGTAGGATTCCCTGGGTTATGAAAGCTCTCAACCATTTTCAGATATCACCTTGACTGTTATTAAACATGCAGAAACCTCTTCATCTAATAAAACAGGTGAAACATACCCAACAGTAATGGTTATTAAAATTATAGATTTCCATGGAAACTATTATCTTATACATGCCAGGGAAAAACATACAAGTATTTAAAATTAGTTATATAGTATTTTTTTGTGTTCTTCAAAAGTAGTTCAACTCGCAGTAAACCGGAGAACCATCACCAGGAACAGGATGCGATATAGAGAAGCAGGACCAGGACCAGGACCTACATGGATAAGTTTCTTTTATTATTCATTAATAATAATACTTTCCGCTCTATCTCTTGCTACCCAAAGCAGTTTAAATCCTAGTGGTTGGTACTGTTTTTAATAGTCGCGATATTAACCACATCACCAACACTCCGTAAAAATGTAAACAGGATTTTTATATTTGTTAAATTTTGTATTTGGACTCCATACTTGTTTTAGAAAGATTATTATATTTTAAAATTTCATTTAATTGTCTAAGCAGCAGCCACGCTCGGTGTTGATAAGCTTGTCTTTTGGGCTGTGACGTTCCTAAAATTTTGCCGACGGTTGGGGTAATAAGCCTGGGTTTAAAATAGTCATAAAAAATAGTTTTATAAAACATCAATACTTGTTACTTATGTCTAACAGCCGTATGTTTTACATTTTAATAATATAATTATTGACAATACAATTAAATTGTCCGAATTCGATATAAAAAAGAGGCTTAGTCTACAGGCCTTACTTCTATAAAATCGATATTGAAATTTACACCCAAGACCTCTTTTATTGCACAACAATTGAAGAGGTAGAGTTTCACACTCAATAACTCACTGGACTCCATTGTAACTTTTAAATAATAAACCTTGTCGCTTTGAGTAATTTTAAATTTCCGTTTCTTGACTATAAAATGTGCTATCGTGAGAAATAATAAAATAGCTGTACTTTCACATTTAAATTACACTAGTTGAATAAATATTTACCAGACATAGCCTGCCATCCTTATATCTAAGTTATTACTGTCTCAGATTATCAAATGCAGGGCCAGAGTTCGAGTACTGGTACGGGAACGCTATTTTTGCACGCTACAAGTCGTCTAGCCTTCAGTAGATTTAACCGTTAAAATTTAGATATAATAGCAATAAAAATAAGTTCGAGAATTTACAGTAAAGATCAATCTATTGAAATTTAACTCAAACATTTTCTAGTTCATGAAATACACACATATATATATATATATATATATATATATATATATATATATATATATATATATATATATATGGTTTCTAACCAACTCTTGAGGTATCTAAATATCTGATTTTACAAATCCAATAAAGAGTAAACTAGTTCATGTAAAACGCAAATTTTGTTTAAAAGGTTGAGTTAGTAAATATTTTCAGTTCCATACCATATCCCAGACATAATTAATACAGCGTTATTATTTAAAAAATATAGATTATATATTTTATAACATCTCTATCTTACGAAATGACATTTTATTTTTTAACAGTCTGAATGTGGGAGCAGTTTTTGAGTATATTATAATATTACAAAAGAAACTTGTACAGACTGTGCGTAATCGAAGTTATTTTTTTTCTAAACTGGTGTTAAAATTAAACATTCTCCTTTTATAGGAACCTGGTAGCTCTGCATGTTATAAGATATTTTTTTATAATTATATAAATAATTGCGGATTTTACCGTAAAACGTCCAGCTCTAAAGTTTTTATTCCCTAATCCAGCATTTATAATAATTAATATTTTTACCAATTTCATTTCGGCTCCCTTAAGTACCTTCTTATAGCATTGGTCTAGAAATGTCAAAGTCAGTTATGTGTGCGTTAATACCCAATTGAGAGTTTTTCTCAGAATGCGGAGATGGGTATCCTACATATGACTACGAACTGTTTTAGTGATCGTTTCAACGAACCGATTTGTTATGGTGATCTGTAAACTATAAGACAATATTTGTATATCCTTTGACTTACACAAAACATAGTTTAACCTCAGTACTACATTTTAAGTTTTGAATGAGTATATATTATTTGCATACAACGGCTTTAACCTAAACGTTATGTTTCCCTAAAAATCCGATTTGTATTTAACTCGAAAATGTGTACCGAATTACTATAAAAGATAAAATTAATTATAATAATTTGATAAAGCTATCTTGAGCATTTTACAGCCACAATAAATATTTTATGTTCTACAGCAATTTAAATATTGCATTTTCGTATACATTTCTGATTGATATAAACTTGTAATTTTCTACACTTTATACTTTATTGAAATAAACCTTTTGTACAGTTATATCACTAATGGTCCTAATATACACGAGGTGTTTCACGATGAATACAATTATAATATCCTGAATAAAGTGTTCTTTATTAGTTAAACATACTTGCAAAAATAAATTGTATACTTTTTTAAACCGTAATACATTTTAAATTACTTTATTAAAATAGGTTATAGTGAATATTTTTAAAATTTACGAATGTGTTTTTAGTTGAAGGCAGACCAATTAATAATAGCATACACATTTCGTATTTGCCTCTAGGCTTTGTATTTGGAAAATAATATATTACCATATTCACCATAATCTATAAGAGAAATAACCTCTAAAATTATATTTTAATAATATATTTGTGTTTTTTATGTATACGTATGATGAATCATATAACCAGAACTTAGTTTGATGTAATTAGTATTGTTAACGTAATGAAGCAATGTTTTTAACTTAAAATTTAGTAGGTAAACACGGAAAACATACGTACAACAACTATTTAACATTCATAGAAACACCAAAGGTAATGTAATGACACGTTCTTAGATAATTCGAAAACTCTGTGTTCATAATTCATTTAACACTCAGCACCTAAGAGAAAAATCAGCATAATAAAATGTGATGGCCAAATCGAAGTCCAGAATTTACATGGATGAGTAACTTTTATTATTCTTCTGTCTAATTTTCGCCTTACTGTATCTCTCGTTACACAAAGCAGTTTACATCCTAGTTTTAACGACTAATACTCACAGCACAAAACACTTTAACAGTTCATATCTAATGATATTGAGTAAATATAATTTTATATTTTTATACATTTCAATTTCGTGGTTTTCTCGATTTGTAAATATTATACCTAACCAATGAATTATGTTTATACTTTTTATGGCAATACTTATGTGTTGCGCTGTTAATTATGTCTGTACCAAAGTGTACAGAAAGAATCGAATCAGAATTTAATAAACAACGTCTCTCACTTTCCCGCCACACTTAGTATTGTTCATACATATTTGCTAAAAAAAGTTTAAAGTTTAATATGAGTAATATTTCCTAAATCATATGTAACATAATTTTTATACAAAATTTATGGAATGATAAATACTGACCTTGATTTGACAATTGTTTATGCTAGCCGTTTAGAATAATATTCCTAACTATATAATTTTAGTTTTTTTATATTTAATAATTTTTTTAAAACTGCGTTGATCAATTTCTATATTAATCTGGTCTATAATGTTCAAATTCTTTACTTAGTTCATAAATTTAACGCTAGAATTAAAGGTCCAGGACCAGGACCTTTATATGAGTTCCTTTTATTCTTAAGAAATCACAATTTTGTCTCTAACTACTCCTTGTCACTCAAAGAGATTATCATATTATTTTTTACGACTATCACATACCAAAAACCTAGAACAGTTTATATAATGTTTACTTGATCAAAACGTAAACTATATTTTGATTTTTATTATGTAGCTAAGTTATGTCCTTGTTTTTTAAAGACTGTTACGGTAAAAACATTCAATTTTATTGTTTTTAATAATCTACCAATTGTGTGTTTGCTCTGCTTTTAATCTTCTCTGTAGCCAAAGTGTGCAGGGAGAATCTATTTACTATTAGTTATAGAACTTGTGAATCCATATTGGTATCTACGTATTTTTGCATATTTGATAAAAATGTTATAGTTTATCAAGAGAAGCATATTCTTACGTATGCTACACAGCCATCCATACGGCATTTTGTAATTGGAAGTTGAATATTCACAGATAGTTTAATCTTGTGTATAAAAACAAGCAAAGATTAAGAACGCCTAACTAAACCAAATTAAATGTTTTAAATTCAAGATTTCAAAACCTGGAGTGGAAGTTATTAAATAGAAATTTAGTCTATAATTTGATAAAGGTCAATGGTATTTATTTGTTCTAGTCAATGATAAAGGGAATAAATTCCTAGTATGATAAAGGGTCATTATAGCAATCGTTTTCTCAAGCAGGTGTTCACCAACATTCAAAGCTGATACATATTATGCGCAAGTAATTTGAATTCGTCGTGAAACAGAAGTTCAATTCTACTTGAGACTGTTATTGCCTCCAAACAATAATAATAATAATTTATCACATACATATTATTATCCACAAAAATCTAAGACGGCCAAAATTACATCTTTTTATCTGGTATGTTGCGACCACGTGTCGTCGCGACCGGAAGGGGGGACCTTCCAGAGGAATAATCCGTGGATCCGCCACTAGATTCCCTCTATCCAAAACCTAACCAGCTTTGAAAATTAAATAATAACTAATAATTTGGATATAGTACCGAAAGGTTCCCTAACAATTATATCAAGTCCCAGGCCACGTACACTCACTCCTACCGTCCACTCCACCCGATAGCTGCAGAACGACTCTATCACAACCTCCGGTCCCTGCCTGCTAACCTAGCAGGAACCATCCTACCAGAACCTGTCCGGAGGAATTCCGGATGGTAGGAGGCTCCTATTGTTTGAGCTAAGGGCTAGAGGTCGGCGCAGCTGGCAATTGCGTTCGCGGCTACAGAAGGATTATGCGCGCCAAATTCAAAACTGTAGCGGCACTCGCCGCATCCTTCCCTCCTTCTCCGAGGAGTTCGAAGGCTTAGCCATTAAGAGTGCTAGAAAGGGTGAGGGGAAAATTATCTGGAAGTGAACCAGTTATAGTTAAATTGAGCCAAATATCTTAAACTAGAACGCAGAGCTTACAAAATTTTCAAAAAAACACTACCATGCAGAAAGGTGGTGCAGAAACCGCACACGTTCTCGCTGAACAGCTCCAGTCCTCAACCACAGACAAATTTAACCCATAAGTGGAAAGCAAAAAAGATCTATCCATCACCAATATGTCACATACCTGCTATATACTTCTAACTCTTCCAAGGTTAAGGTTGGGCTACTTTAAAAAGTTTAATTAAATTATAGAAGACAATCTTGGTAAAAGGAATCAGGATTCTGGATACCGTGTTTGACTGAGAATCACAACCTTCATTCAGCCCCATCACCAGACTCAGATTTCCCTCCAAAAATAGGCCAAGTAGGAAAGGAGAGGTTAAGGATATATTATTCTTGTGTAACTCATAGAATATTTCTTCCATCGTAGCTGGCCATAATCCTAGTCCTGTTCCCCTTACTTCCCTCCCCCCCTCCCGCAGCGGGAGACAAGCCTGCTACCAACAAGCCAATCTACCGGACGCAGAATGAGAGGGAGTGAAAGGTCCCCATGACCTCTCTGGAAGAACATATACAATTAATTGTTTGTTCATATTCTTTCAATATTTGAAATACAGGAAAGGTGGTGAAAAGATGAAATGGCCGTTGGAGAAATAAATCCAAATCTAAATGATGAGGTCTCCTAGTGACTACATACAGTCATAAGAGGCAAGGAAAGAGGAGAATTGGTCTGCTAACAAGTTCTTTAAACTTATCTACCCTATTAGTTTTTCAAGATTGTTTGGTGACATATGGCGAGTAGTATACCCTAAATGGAGTGTTTCAGATCGAGAAGGAATGGGCCAACAAACAATAACTCAAGAGAAAAAAAAAACCTGTTGGCTCAGAGTTAGTAGGCCAGGATATGATTGGTAATAACCATTAATTTGTGGATAGGATAACCACTCTATATAACTAACACATACAAATAAATATACATATAACTGACCATTATAAGGTCGTAACACGCATGCTCGAAAATACAATGTAATATCTATCACGAAAAATCATACACGAACACTAAATTACACAGAGATAAACATTTATAGCAATAAATAAGGTTTGACTAACTGGCGTGAGTGCTTCGCTATAGCTTTAGCCTAGTTGTATATAGGAGAATACCTTGTTGAACAGTCGACTATAAGGGAAATGCTAAATAATGTCGGTTCTAAAGCTGTTATCGATACAAATTATTCTCTATCCCTAATTGCCTTAAGTTATAACTTAAATAAAACAAAAAAATTAATAGGATAGAGATAGTTAAAGATGTGTTAATGAAGTGTGTTTGGGATTGCGCATAGGAGGCAATGAGACTGTCGCTGCTCCCATTATTGATTACAGAAAAAATATATAAATAAATGCTAAATCATGGAAGCTGTAAATACTTCAAACAAACAAAATCTAAACGGCAGATCTCATAACCACCCATCCCCATGTAAGTGTATAGTAAGACAGTTTGGACCAAACATCAGAATTGCCAAACCCAACACCAGGTAGCAAGAGGAGAGCACACGCAGGTAAACTCCTTAGCCAAATCCACCTCAGGGCCAGGCAGAGCCACCAATGCAGGGTCCCAAAGAAGAGTAGAAAAAGAAAAGGAAATGTTATTTGTAAGGTGTAAAATGAAAGAAGAATGAAAATAAACTCCAATTAAACCTAATATCACAATGGCTTTTTCGGAATAGAGGAAATATCTAGTGGCAGATCATTGTCGTGGAGTTGGGAGAATGCACTTTTTAATATGGGATACATGTGCTGACCTCAAAAAATTTCTTGGTTTTTGGGCCACGCAAGGCAACTGTTACAGGGGAAGTAAAGGTCTCAATTTCCAAAGGTTTAGACCACATAGGCTGCAACTTGGCTGAGATGTGTTTGGGGCTTACTTAAAGCGCTGGCACTGCAAGCATGATTTAACCATGTTAGTTATTGTTGCAGTAAGATCAGAACTGTAAAATATTCTTTTTAACCGATTTAGTGTTTTGGAGATTACCAAATGTGCTCCAACTGGGGACGTGTGATACATGGCAAATAGCATGTAGTGTAGTTTTTTGGGAACAACAACACGCGGTCTGCTCTGGGAAGGGGTTTTATAGACTAAGACATTATCAATTATTTCATAGTTTGGAGGGTGTTGTCCAGACTTAATTGACTTAATTATATTTTTTTAATTCTGGGTCTAGGGCTTGATGTTCTCTTATGTCTTGGAAGGCTTCTGGTAGAGAGAAAAGAACTAAACATTTTGAGGTAGGATTTTTGGGTTTGTTTGTTGAAGGTGTTGAACTTGTGTCATCTTGTTGGGGAGTTGTGGAGTCTTCCTCGTACAAACGAGAGAGGCAGTCTGCAACAACGTTCTCTTTGCCCTTAATGTGACTGACTTGAAATTTAAATGTGTTTATTAAGGCAATCCATCGTGCTATTTTTCCAATTTGCCTGGGGTGGTTCAGCAACCAGGAAAGAGCACTATTATCCACAAAAAGAGAAAATTCTCTATGCTCTAAGTAAGTTCTGAACTTTTCCAAAGCAAACACAACAGCGAGAGCCTCCAGTTCAAAGGTTGAGTAGTTCTTTTCATGGAGGTTCAGGGCACGACTGGCGTAAGCAACAGGTGCTAGGCTGCCATCCAAAGTTTCCTGGGACAAGACCGCACCCACAGCCGTGCCAGAGGCATCGGTCTGCAACGTGAAGGGTTTTTTCAAAGTCGGGTAGTCTCAAAACCGGTGAAGATACTAAAATTGCTTTAAGGGTTTTGAATGCCTCCTGCTGAGAAGGTCCCCATATGTATGGAACGCCCTTTCTTTTTAAAGAATTTATAGGTTCCGAAATCTGAGAAAAGCCTTTAATGAATCTCGAGTAATATGAGCACATTCCCAGAAACCTAGAAAGTTGTTTTAAATTCTTAGGTGTTGGGTAGGAGTCGATAGGTTTACTTCTGTCAGGATTTAGACTGATTTTACCATTATGAAATATGTGACCCAGGAATTCTATTCTAGGAGATGCCACAACCATTTTTTCAGGACTAACAGTCAGACCAGCATCTCTAAGCCTGTCTAAAACTATTTTAAGATGCTGTACATGCTCGTTGAAACTGTTACTGAAGACAACTAGGTCATCAAAATAAACAAAAAGGAATTTGAATTTTATATCTCCAAAGACTTTGTCAAGTAGATTTGCCAAAAACCATGCCACCGGAAGCTAAGCCGAAGGGCAGATAGTTATATTCGTAACAACCTGTGCTTGTGACAAAAGCCGTATATTTTTTGGAATTCTCATCAAGAGGAATTTGATTATAAGCGCTTACAAGGTCCAGGTGGGAAAAATGAGAAGCCTTCCCTAAATACTGGAATGCTGACTCCACCGTTGGCATGGGAGTGTTCTCCAGCTCAACCATCTTATTTATGAGACGGTAGTCTACCACCATGCGACTTTTACCATTCTTTTTCGGGACTAAAAAACGCCGGACTTGAATATGGAGAGTAACTAGGACGAATAATACCCTTACTCAACAGGTCTTTAATATGGCTGTTTAGCTCTTTCAGTTTGGGAGGAGCATAATGAAAAGGTTTTGAGCGGACAATCTTATTAGTTTTTATACGGATGGTATAAGATATTAAGTTGGTTTTGCCAAGGCATGGTGTTATGGTATCCGGGTACTGCTGCAATAGTTTTTTTAAAATGTGTTTTTGTTTTGTGTTCAAGTTTTCTCCTAATGTTGGTGCTGTAAGAGTTGATTCTATGTTGGGTTGAGCTGACTGATCCTGGAATTTATTAATAATTAAGGTTGTGTCAAAGGAAAAAGTTATTTTACGCTGAGCCGCATTGATCACCATTTTACTGTGATCTACAAAGTCCAAACCCAAAACAACTGCTACCGGTAGGCTATCTGATACAAAGAAAGGAAAAGTCCAGGAAAGGTGTAAAATTTTAAAATGCAATTTAATCTGTTTTTGGAAATTCATGTAAGTACCATTCGCTGTCATGGCTTGAGTTCTGGTGTTAAGTGAGTTGACGTAAAACCCTTTACCTTTCTGTAGATCCTTAAAGACTGACCCAGATATTATTGAGTATGTGGAGCCTGTATCAATTAGTGCTTCAAGTTTGATTTCTTTTATGGATAGCCAGATAGTAAGGGGATCTACTTTGGGCAAGGAAGGTGCCATAGAGCGGACAGGGCGATTCACCTTCGGTTTAGGGGAGACAATTTCCCTGTCTAAAAATGTCTCCCTGGGAAGTTTAAATGTTTCGGCCTGGAATTGGACTGACCAGAATAATTAGCTTGCCTATTCTGCTGACCGTTTTGGAAGTTACGCTGACTTGTGTTGTTTTTTGGTGTACTATATTGGCCTAAATGGTTATTTCCTGATTGCAAGTGTGAATGACCGCCATTATGACTATTTTGAGGTTTATATCGATTAAAGTTACGTGACCGGTAATTTTGGTAGTGGTGTTGACCGTTAGTATGGTTGGAGTGGCCAATACTTCGGTTGTAAAACAATCTGTTGTTCTGTTGAAAACTTTGATTATATGGTACGGAACTATGAAGGGATGTACGTGGGGGTACGTTGGTTTGTGGAGTGTCATAATATGTAAGACGTAGGTCATCTACCGTGGGGGCCAATTTTAAAAGATCATTAATGCAGTGTGGTGTTATAAGTCCTGATAAGCAGGCTCCAGTGGAGGGATTGAGACCTGCCATAATAGTAGTAAAGACAACAGCATTATCTACTGTAGGGTTTAAAAATGTAAACATGGCACTAATTTTGTGTACATAGTCAGCTAAGGACTCTGAGTTAGTTTGCTGGCGGTACAAAAACTGATTCTGAGCTTCCCTCAGTGTTCTATCAGTTAAGAGTGAAGTACGTATTGTCTGGACCAGTGAGAGCCAACTAAGATTAGACGTGATAGCATTTAACCATATACCACGAAGTCTACCCTCAGTCCGCGGAATAGTATTTGTAATAAATAGTTTGTCACTTACAAGGTTCCAGTTGAATATTTCTGTAGCTTTAATTACAAATTGTACGAGGTCTGGGAGGGACGAACCTGAAGTCATAGGCAGGGCTCTAATCATTTCGCGAACAACAGAAGGAAATGTCGGATCACTATCTCTATTATGGCTTGAGAATAACTCGGCAATCTGTGAAGACACTACTTCTGTAGTGCGTTCAACTATTGTTTGTGTAAGTTGTTGAATAGCCACTATCAAATTTTGTATATTCGGATCTATTATTGTTTGTGAAGGTGTGTATGTTATGTTGGACTGTACCTCAGATTGTTGTGTGACTGTTGGTGTAACATCAGTCGAGGCTGCTGTAGTTTCTAATTTGGACTCATTAATATTTTCGTCTGAGTCGATTTCACCTAATTTATATTTTTCTTTAATATAAGCACGAAGCTGAACTCTCATTCCCTCAAGTGTACCTGCTGGTGTGATGCCCAATAGAGAGCATTGATCCCGGGCCTGAGTTGCTTTTAACTCTTTAATCCACGCTACAGTTTTGGGGATATTGTCTGGTTTATACATATTTAAAGAGAGCGAAAATAAGAACACAATAAGCTATACAAGGGAAACTGGTACCAATATGTTTACTTTTGTAATTATTAGACTAGAGGAGTCTAAAAACAATAACAGTAAAAAACAATTATTTCAAACAACTTGGGCTGACCTAGCTTTGAGAAAAATACAGCAAACCAACACCTACTGGGAGGAAAGAATCAGGTAGTTACTTTAATAAATTATAAATTAGTTTTATATTGATGTTAAAAAGTTTAAGTAGCTTAAATTTTATAAAATTTACACTGTAAATTAGCTTGTATATCTCTTTTGAATAAATAAAAGTTATATTCACATAGCATTGTTAGACTTATAATTATTGTAACAACTGTTTAAGTACCTGAAACAAACGCTCGTATCCAACATTAAACATATTTCCAAGCGAAGTGATATTTAGAACACAAAGGTTAAGATTCTACCGAAAGTAAAATATTGGCTATAACAAAAATAATAAAGTAGCCAACTACCTTACCTGTATGCGTAACTCAAGGTTAGTTACAAATGATCGTCACAAGCTGTAATTTACATTAAAACAAAAGCACCAGTCATTATTATGTGTTTAACACTAAATAATATAACCAACATCTAAACGTATATAAGAACGTATATAAAACGTATATAAAAAATTAAGGCTAAGTCGTAAAATAATTTAAAGAAATCATTCGGTTTACAATTTATTTAAGTGAAAACGAAAACAAATCTGCATTGACTTACAAAGATAACGTACGTATAACCTTAAAACATTGACCGGAAATAATAAAATATTCGTGCTTAACAGTAGTAGTAAAATCTATATTAATCTCTTCAAATCTACAATGTAGAGTAACATAATTAGACTTCGTTATCTACGGAGTGATACAAAAACCGAATCTGAGGAACTGTGCTTACGCAATTACGTGCTTGCACGGCAAACTGACTAAACTTGTGTCGAAAAATATGACTGCAGTTCCAAAAATAAGAAGATCTAATTCAGATGAAAATATGAAGTAAAATAATTATAACAGTTGCGAGCTTAGCACTATAAGTATAATTACAAGGAAAAATGACAAATTTAAATATAGAAACTGTCTTGAAACGAAACGAGAAATTCTTGTTTGAAACAGACAGACAGACGGAAATTACGAACTCCGTGAAAATAATTTTTAAAAGACTTAATCCTTATGAAAAACTTGAAAAAGGAGTTGTGGCTGTAATAAATAAATGGACAGTTATGTAAATAAAAGTTAACAAAAAAAAAATACAGCATAACACCTATATTTAGTGAACAAAAATAGTGCTACAGTCTAATACAAAGTGTACTTCAGGTTACTAGTAATTAAAAAAACTAATTAAATTGGTTATTTAAATCGTAACTCTGCTTAGTTAAGCTTAAATGAGACTTTACTGTTAGTAGTTATTAAAAAATACTATTTAAGAAATATTTAAGAATTTATTTATATTTAAGAAATACTTTATAAAAAGGGCAAAAAAAGTATTAAATTATTAAGGTTGAACTATGAAATTTTATTATTAAAGTAAAACTGTGAACAATAAAATAAATGTTTAAATTAATTCAAGTAATAACGGTTTATACTTTATGCTTATTTTAAATGACTAGAACTAATTTAGTTATCTGATTCTGTTGGTGAAGGTCGCTGCTTCCCTCGTGGCGTCGGTCGCTGCCCTGGGGTGATTTACGCCATCGTTTGAGAAATTACCACTGCTATTCGAAAACTAAAAAAAATGGACGGAAAGCGTGAAATTAAAATTAATGCTGGTTAGGAATGGTGTTGGGAATCCGAGGCGGACGGCTCGCGCTACCAATATTTGCGACCACGTGTCGTCGCGACCGGAAGGGGGTACCTTCCAGAGGAATAATCCGTGGATCCGCCACTAGATTCCCTCTATCCAAAACCTAACCAGCTTTGAAGATTAAACAATAACTAATAATTTGGATATAGTACCGAAAGTTTCCCTAACAATTATATCAAGTCCCAGGCCACGTACACTCACTCCTACCGTCCACTCCACCCGATAGCTGCACAACGACTCTGTCACAACCTCCGGTCCCTGCCTGCTAACCTAGCAGGAACCATCCTACCAGAACCTGTCCGGAGGAATTCCGGATGGTAGGAGGCTCCTATTGTTTGAGCTAAGGGCTAGAGGTCGGCGCAGCTGGCAATTGCGTTCGCGGCTACAGAAGGATTACGCGCGCCAAATTCAAAACTGTAGCGGCACTCGCCGCATCGTGTGTATAGGTAATCAGATAATAATACTTGGTTTAACGTCAGTAGTCATAACGAAAAAAAGTTAAGAGTGTGAAAACAATAGAATGTAAATGCTGAAACACATGCAACAGTTTATATATTAACAATGTTTATTATCCATGGAAACAACAAAGGACATTTATTGCAATGTTTTCAATAAATTCCAAAGTTTTATTTACAAACTTCGCAAACTCTCACATGACCATTGAAGTAAATCGTGAAAGAGAACATATAAGGCCAGAAGTTTCACATGGACCAGAATTTTAATATTTCAGTTTTATATTGAACACGCAGGTCCGAGAATCTCCACCAGGATTACTATAACAGTCCCAGGACCAGGACTTATAGATGAGTTACTTTTATTATTTTAAAAGTAGTTTTAATTTATGTATTATCACTAATACAGAACAAATCAGTAGAACAGTTGTTATAAAATGATATCGCGTTGACTATTAAGTGAATTTTAAACTTTTTAGGATTTTGTAATGAGTTTATTTATTGTTTTATGAAAAGAATCAATTGAAAAATAACGATTGTTTGCTTTATTTTGTAACAGAAATAACTTGTATATTGTCTCTCATTATACCTTTTGTACAATAAGAGTACAAAAGGAATCGGTTAAGAATGTAATCTTTTTCAAATTTGATTGAATGTTTTTTTGGCCCTTTCATACATATTTTATAACAATTGTTAAGATTACTATGATAATTGTCTTATAGGCATCTGAAAGATATTTGTTTGTTATTTGATAGTAGGGTAAACATTGACACTAAGTTTAAATTAATGGATGCTAGTAACTTTAGATTACAATTCGTAACTAAATTATATTTTGTTGTCTGATCGCAATAATTTCTGAAAATGGGAATACAGTTTTGAGAATAAAATGATCTCTAAGTTTTACTTTATTATATTAGTTACTGAGATTGCCACCCAGAGCTCTCTTCCACCTTACATGGGTTAGTATGTTATTGCTTTTGAAATGAAATTTGAAGTGTTAGGGGAACATTGAAGTAATTTAAATCAAATTTTTATAATAGAATTAATTTTGTGTAGACCAGGGAAGAATTTAGTAATAAATTTAGGTTCTTTTTAGTAATCATATGCATTTTTTTGGACATTTTGATTATTAATTTGATTTTTGACAATTTTATTAATTCCGGGTAATCCAAAATTGGAAGGTTTTACCCAACTTTTCAATGTATTTTAAGAAATCAGATTAGCTGCTGCATAGTTTCTTTGCTCTTACTGACAAAAGTTTTGGAATGTATTTTTTGACCTACATTAGGTGACAGCTCGAGAAATGTAGGTATAGTCTATTTCATATGTAATTTAGTTTGGAGAAATCCAGATTCAATAATTCAATAATATCATCTAAATATAGAAATTTATCTTTCGATTTTTAAATTATCCATGAAAATTTAAAGAAGAGAACTTTTGAAGATCATTAGAAATAGTGTTAATAAATCGACTGAAAGACGCCAGATGAAAAATATATATCGTAGCCATTTCAAAGATATTAAGCGTTGTATATCTAAAATTATCTTTTAAATAAAGCCACACACACACACACACACACACACATATTTCTTAAATAAAAATAGTAAAAAACAACATCCTCTAATAGGCCTATTTAATCGTACAAATAATTGATAAACTGCATCCTACATTATTAATAATTTGATTACCTTATAATATTACAACATTTAATACCTTAACTAGATCGCATTCAATTCTAATTTATATATACTCATTTATGAGCTCCTATTTTAAAGGCTTCGGAAGGAATTCTTCACTAGCGTATAATGATAAAACAGCGAATATGATTCTCTCACAACGAATATTAGATACCTGAGACGTTTACAAAGTAAATAAATAATAATCTATCCGGTGTCTCAAATCTATTTTTATGACCGAATGTATTTAGGAGCCACTATAAATGTATTACATTATAAGTAATTCATTACTATCGCATCATGATAAATCGACGTTCAGAATTACTTCGTAATGAGACTGTAATGCTGATTGAGTCACTCACCTATTAAATACATTTTGGGAAATGTCCAACAAGATAAACATAAGTATATTGTAATATATCAGAATATCTAAATTGGAAATTGGTTTAGTATGTCATTGCTGCCATATATATATATAGGTACTATATCGTGCTTATCATTACTATTTTCATCTTACTACGACAGTTATTTATTCGTGGAAATAAATACAGTAATACATTTCGCTCCGTCACAAGCTTAGCAGCGGAATACTGTTTAATTACATAAAAAATTAATAATTAATGTATGATTAATTTATGTATTGTTTAGTTATTATTATGTATAATAATGCATAATTAATTTAGAATTAAAATATATTTTGAAGTATTTAAATGAAATATGTATTTCATTTAAATCTTTAGGGAACACTCAAATACAAAATACAAGTACAAATACTGGAATAAAAATGCAAAGTTTTATTTTCGTCTAAGTAATGCAGATATCAAATTTAGTTAAAATATGTCTAATAGATGTACCGTGATTATTAAATGTCCAACATTTTTCAAAAACTTATGCATTTATAATATAAACACAAGTACGATTACTGATGCATTTTATATCTGTTATTTGTAATATTATAAAAAAAATTACGTACACTAATATAGTCTAATTAGCAATAATATAAAATGTCATGTCGAATAGTGTACCTGAATATTCTATCTAAAATACATACATCATAACTTCAGACGGGGAACAATCTTATTATGCCCTTAACAATTATGTTTTATTCAATCGTTTACGTCCTTAAATTGAACGTGTTAGTGTAATCAGATAACAAGCGTTCTGTTTAGTGTCAGTAGTAGTCGTGGTGTCAGCAATATAAGGGAATAAGTGAGACGTAGACAGCAGTTTATATAAAATATTATTTTATATCCATGGAAACAACATAGCATTTATATAATTTAATGTTTTAAATAATTCTAAAGTTTCATGTCACTGCAATTTTCAAACTGTTTTCAACTCACAGCTAGTCGCGGAAGTAGCACAAGGAACACGATGTGATGAGCAGAAGCAGGACAACGAATAACAAGGATGAGTTACTAGTTTTTACTCGCTATCTCTCTTTTCCCAAAGGGGTTTACGTCCTAATTGTAATGACTATTAATCATAGCACAAAGCATAAGAATTCAATATACCCCACTAATATTATAAATGTCAAAGTTTGAATGTTTGGAAATTTGGATGTTCGTATGTTTAGATTTTTGGAGGTTTGTCCTTTAATCACGCTGAAACTGCTATACGGATTGTGCTAAAATTTGGAACAGGTATAGGTTTTGGTCTGAATTAACATTTAGAGTGCTTTTTACCACGCATAACACATTCATTTCACCAAATAAAGTCGAATTAAAATTGAAAAATTAGTTTCTTTACATTCGAATGTTGTGATAAGAACTTAACGTAATACCTTTTCATAATTCAAAGAACTAGCACTAAACAGCTGTTGACAGCTATAATTCGACAAACTTTCTGAAACATCTGTTTAAATTTACATTTATTTATATAATAAGTAAATAGTGCTTGATCGTTAATTTAATGCAGATAGTAAATAAAACATTAATATATTAATTTTACTGCAGATTGCGCCAGTGACGAATTAAAATCATTTAATAAATTAAATATTGTTATAAAACTAACCTTAATGAACAAAGAATGTATTTATTCACACAACTTACTTTAAACTGGTGGGCTTCCTTGACATTATTATATTACATTGTAACAATGGCTTACGGAAAACCATAGAAATGAATACAAACATAATTTAACGATTCATTCTTTCCCTGGCTACAGTCCAAAAAAGAAGTGAAACTCAACACTTTAATAACGATTATTTTGAAATGTTGCATAACCTTAATAAGGATTTCACCCTTATACCGGAAGTAAAAAAGAAGTACGTAGGACTTCCCCTTAGGGTGTAATAGGCTCTTCAGTCCACTCAACTATGCCAACACGATATTGACCAAAATATATTTTCAAGAACTATATAATCGAACGTATATAGTATTGTAATCGAGGCAATATGGCAAGCTAACCTGTGACATAGTAGGTAAGTGAATTTAAATGGTCTTAAGTAGGCACTTTATAACCGAAGTAGGCATCTTGTTCTTATGTAAGTATATATATATTTTCTTCGTCAGAACAACAAGGCAAACACTACTGTGGTACTGGATATATCTTAGACCTGAAATATATAACCAGGACTGGAAATATACGCTTTTTGACCAAAGTAAATTTCCGAGACCTTGTGTGATTCGAGATTTGTGTTTTCTTGATCGAAATTACAAGGCAGACTCAGCTGTGACGTTATGTATATAATTAATACTAGAACCAGATATGCTCATACACGTGCCAAACATGAAAGAATAATTAAGTTAAACTCTGATACTATTTACCATTAACTTAATAATATTTACCTGATGTATGCCTACTTAAGTTTATGTTTAGGACTCCCATCATATTGCATCATAATTGCTTTTATGTATTGCAAACAACGATAATGTAACATACTCTAAACTCTTGTATCAATGTTTGTAATTTATATCAATGTAAAGTGTTTCAAGACAACAAGCGTTTTACTTCTAATTGGACGCTGAAGTTTAGTATCAATCATACAGTATAAAGTAGTTAGACTAGTAACTATTATATTTTTGACGTAAAACTTAAATGACAGTTAGTTGTCAGTATAAACGATGTCTTTAAGTACAGAACTGGTAGCGTGCACTGTTGTGTAAAATTTAAAAAACCTAAAAAGGGAAAAATTTTTATATCGAAAATCAAATAAATATATACATTTTCGGAACAATAAATATGAATATAATAATAAAAAATATGTTCTCTACTTTGGTTACATTTTCTTCAGGACATAAAACAAAATATAATAAATAGGACTAAAGAACATAATACATATAAACTTTAATACCTATACACCTATGAATGCTATGTACTTATAAAATATTTAAATGTATGTATACTATATATTTAAATATTTGTTTCGTTGAGATGGAAACAACCACGTGAAGTTTAACCAAAAATTTACATCATCACGTGGAAGCAGCATAAGATGGGAATTAAATTTGACAATGAATTATTTGTTAGTTAAGTTTGATTATGTTCCTAAAAATTTGATACCAATTAAACAAATCTGCTATGTTTATAAGTAATTAAGAAGTGGCAAATTAAACGAGTGTATTTATAGGTGTAGAGAGACTGTTTTAGGTTTTAGAGAAACACAATAATTTGATTTGTTAGTGTTCATTAAGGTCTATTTTAAAATAATATATTTTTAATTCCAACACTATTAAAAGTAAGGTTGACTTTTTGGACGTTGGAATAAAACTATTTGATTACAAATTCATTTTAATACATAAAATTTAAAACAATATTGTAAAAATAAACAAAATACTATTAAATTTAATGGTATATGAAATTAAAAGGGATTATACGTAGCGATATACGGTATATATCCTATTACCATTCGAAAGATGAGCTGTTGCTCGCAGGGTTAAGATTTTATACGGTTGAGCTGATATCCGGAAGATCTTTAAGCTGGCTGTACCTTCGAAAAAATTGTTGCACTGCGGGCAAACTTTACGACTGCAGCAATTAAATATTATTTGGAGGAAAGGAGTTTAGTTTACTATTAGTGTAATATCAACTAGGATTAATTGCGCTTGTATAAGTTTATAATATATAGGACTTGAACAAAATTTCATAAGAAAAAATAAAAAAACTAGTTGTTGTAACAATACACATTTCTAATTAAATAGAGCCATCTTAATTGTAAGTTTATTACTTGTAACGTGTTCCAGGAGAATTTTAAAAATAATTAATGCAATAAAACTCCACTTACGATGGTCTAGAGGTAAGATCCAACTTGCAATGTATAAACACATAACCTGAGTATCCTTGAAATCGATGGCTAATGTTTTTTTTATAATGCAATTTTTATGGATATTGAAAGGTATATTTCTGTACTATAAATTACTTGAATTATGTCTTACTATATTTTTGAAATATACGGAGATTTTTATATGTAAATGAACAACAGCGTTAAAGAGTTCTTTCCATGTATATTCTATATCACACACTATAGCCTAATACGGACAACAAATCTTTCGAATTATGTATTATTCGACGTTTTAGGCACATAATATACGTAATAATATTCAGATAATAAGAGTTGGTAAAATTGTTTGTGTGTTGGCTGGATGAAGTTTAGTAAAAGACCTAAAAATATTTAGTTTAGTATCGAAATAAAAATAAATGAAAGAGCTGGAACATACCCAACGGTAATATATATTAAAATTATATATTTCCATAGAAACTACAAGGGAAATGAATGAGAATTCTTTAAAATTTTGGTGGACAGTTCAGATTTCTTGTTCAATAGGAGTTCAACTCGCAGTAAGTCGGAGAACCACTACCAGGAACAGGATGCGGTGCCCAGGAGCAGGACAGGACCAGGATGAGTTATTTACTTGTATCACTTAGAAATAAAAATATCTATTCTCACTATCTCTCTTTACACAAAGCAGTTTATTTCATATTTTTAGCGAATATTAATTACAGCAAAAACACTGAAATAGTTCATATGTAATGATAACGTGATCACAAAGTATACATATCATCATTTAATATATATAATTTAATTTTTAAATAATTATTTCAGATTCTTTTCCTTTTTGTGTGCTATAGATATAGTACTTAACAAATTCCCTTTGTTCGTTTTTCCTCCTTTGTTCGTGTTTCCTCCCAAAGCGTAGAGGGAGGACTCAGTTTATATTTTTTCCATGGAACTAAATCCTATATGCAATTTTTATCTATTACCATATACACCATAACCTAAGTCAGAAATGAAATTTAAATTATATTATTGTAATGAAAGTTATTAAAACGCTTTTAACAATCTTTTTATTACATACACGTGTTTCAGTTTTTAACGATCATCACTGTACATTAACCTATAAATAAATAAATAATGAACAATTATATATACACATATCGACCTTTTAGACATATGTTAAATTTAAATAACACAGTTTTAATTTTCTTATTAGTAATTTGTATTTAATATTTTATTTTTTTTCAAAAATTAGATTTGTCTTGATTTTTCAGATTACTATTTGAAATTTTTATGAGGATATTTGTTACAATTTATATATCTAAAAATTTCAATGTTCTTTTCAATATTTGTGTAGTTATGGTAAGTCTCCAATAAGTGTTCAGCCTATATATATATATATATATATATATATATATATATATATATATATATATATCAAAATTAATATATATAGATAACCCTATAAGTGGAGTTAATAACATAAGAAATTTAAATTATATTTCAAACACATATTTGTCTTTATAGTATGTATAAACAATCACATAAGAAGAAAAACACATAGGTAGAATAAGATGCAATCGCCAGTACCAGGACCAGGCTTAACATGGATGAGTTACTTTCATAATTTAGAGATCTAAGTTGTCCTTCATAGTATCTCTCGTTACCCAATGCAAATTACATCCTAGTTTAAGAAAGTATTATTTACAGCACAAAACACAGGCACAGTTCAAATTTAATGATAATTGAAGTAAATTCTATTTTATTCATTTTGCAAATGTTTTAACTTCATGGTTTTCGTTTTTCTTAGAAATTATGTAATTAAAAGAAATATTATGTAACCTTTGTGTAAATACAGAACGAACCTTGTTTTGGGCTTTCTTTAACTCTTTCTGCACCCAAAGTGTACAGAAAGAATCAATAAGAACTTAGTAATTTCATGTGTCAATCTCAGTAACGCTTTGTATTCGTTCAAATATATCTGCTAAATATTTTAAAACTTGTAAGGAGAAATATTTCCTGAATTATTTATAATTGACATTTTTCTGGCAATTTTGCAGTTAAATAAATATTTACCTTGAGTTGAAAACTGTTTATGTTAGGTGTTTCCGTATAAAACTAATAACTGAATTATATTTATTTATTATATTTAATAATTTGTTTAAACTCTCATGACCATTTTTGAGAGAAATATGGTCTATGATGTTCTACTGATTCAATTAGTTACTTACTTTAACGTCAGATGTCTCTTACACACTATAAGAAATAAGATATAGTCAATTAAAGTGATAAAGATTATTAGATTTCAATGTAACTTTCAAAATTCTACTTTCTACGATCTAGAATGCGTCGTTGTTATGACAAATGCTTCAAGCTGAAATTGAGAGAGTATTCTGCAGAATTAAACCCATTACCAAAGTGATTTTAGTCAACATCTTGGTTTACAATAAGAGTTAAATAACAGTAGTAATTAATCTCCAGAACTCGCCGGAGAGTTAAAATTTATTGTGGTTAGATATTCTAAGTCAACATTTAAGGTCGATAGTTTTTACACAATTTTATGTGTACGATTTTCTTGAATTAAAAAACTTGTACATGCAACGAGAAAAGGTAGTATTTAGATTTGAAAAATATGAAATTAAAATTGTTTTTCTTGCAAATTAAAGGTTATGAACGGTTTGGAGTACTATATTGTTCTTTTTCGGGGATACGCATCCTTAGGAATAAATTATTTAAAATGTCAATTGCATTGAGCATGTATTTATAGAAAGAGAATGTTCTCATATAACTATTTAAAACAAGAACACTCCTCAGTTTAGATATGCTCAGAGACCCTCCAGTCATTAAACATGTATTATTTCACAATGACTTTAATTACAAGGAGGTTGGAGTACGCCTCACCTGGTGTCACAACAAAGCTTCATTGATATTGTATGCACTAATTAGAGTCTATAGCTCATTTTATTGTGTATATGTCTGCAAGAGAGCTTTACATTCCCCAGCAGACAAAGAAGAAACTTTTTCAGCTTACTGAGTAAAAGGCTTCAGTAACGCTCAAATTCCCTCGAAAGAAATGCACTACCATACAACTCGTTTTTATATACGGAAAAACGATTTATAAAAGGTTCTATTCATAATCCTACAGATGATACTTTTCGAGAAAGCAACCAGATACATACAACTGTTCTCATTGAGGTCAATTATTAAGGTTACCAGTTACAACTCCTTAATTTTGCGCTAAAATATAATCTTGCAACTTACTTTAAAACCACTTTATCCCACTAATCTTGCATTTTTATTTATAAATATGCAGTATGTATTAATGTTTAAGATCTCGTATACTTTTATTTAGCTAATTTACTAATTTAATTATTCAGCTTCGTTCCCATTACAACTACAGTTCCAAATAAAACGAATGTAAAACATTTACAAATGCTTAGCCATAACCAATGTAGCGACATGAACTATCATCGGAATGTTGTCTATAATAATATTTGGCCTATATTTCTGAAAGATTTTAAGCAAAAAGGTCATAATCTCTACAAGATATAATGAGGACGGACTGAGATATGGACAGAGAAACAATGAGATAGATAGATAGACAAGTAGAGAGATTCGTAAACGCTAATCCCGTAACCGAAGAAGAAATCAAATATACTACTGGAATGTAATGAATTCATATGTCTTCTTTGTTAAAATACTGATGTATAGCAAATCATAAATAGAAAACATTTAAATTAGGAAGTAATTCCGATAACGAACGAGACTCTAGCCTCCTAACTAGGCATATCCACAATAGTGCTACCGTTGAATCAAATTCTTCTTAGAGAGACAGGCGGCTTCTACCCGCACAAGACTGAGTGATAACAGGTTTGTGATGTCCTTCGATGTCCTGGGCCTCACGCGCGCTACACTGAAGGAATCAGTGTGTCTTCCCTGGCCGAAAGGCCCGGGTAGCCTTTTGAAACTCCTTCATGGTATGGATTGAGGCTTGCACTAGTTCCCCTTCAACGAAGAATTACCAGTAAGCGCGAGTCATAAGCTCGCGTTGAAGTCCCTGCCATTTTTACACACCGCCCGTCGCTACTCACCCGTCGAATGACTTAGTGAGGTCTTCGGACTGGTGCGCGGAGATCGCCACGTGTGGTCGCCGATGTTGCCGGAAAAATCGTAACAAGGGCTTACGATTTAATTCTTGTATTCCTTTATTCTTATTCTCATTGAAATTAGTGTGTCCAGTATAATATTTGGCTACCTTCTTTACAGTAACATATAGCACTCATATATATATATATATATATATATTTTAAAGATAAACTAATATTGAAAGGTATATATTTGTGTCACGATCTTGTTTAGGGTAATTTAATTTTCCAACATACTCCTTTTACAGCATGAACTAAGGGAGGTCACTGAGTATTCTAAATAATAGTAACATATCTAAGATAAATCAAATAATTAATTTAATTATAGGTACATTAAAAATTACTTCTACTTTATGACTAAGAAAAGGGCACATTTTCAAATTCGAACACCAGTATTTTTTACTCACGAAACAATATGTTTATTCGCGTGGACTAGATAATAATAAAATTAGCAGTAGTTTTAAAAATATTCATTTGAAATTTTATAATACTCCTTGTTATGAATTACTTTAAAGTTAGTGGAAATGAGTATAAAATCTAGGACAAAAATATAGGTCTCACTACGAAGATGCTATCATGGTGGGGTTGAGGACGCTGAGGACGCTAGAGTCCTCCAGACAGCCAAGTAGTAGCTGGTTACTCAGCACAACCCACGTTAACACCAGGAATAGTATGGCGTACAGGGAGTAACATAAATCGTGGTTACTATTTTGTATTGTAAAAGAGAGATATGTCGTGAATAGAACTATAACCACACTAAATGATAACACGAAATTGATTAGGTTAAATGTAACATAAAATTAACTAAGTTTATAAAACAGTATACTATGGAGCGTATGGCCTAAAATGCGGCACTCATCATTACTATGGAAGAGTTTAAATGTTTCCGACTTATATGTTTCTATGATCACATTTAACAACATATTCTGTAAAATGTATCCTAATACTTCTGTGATCATTGGTAAAACAATAAAACAGGTACCAAATTAAAACACTTTTGTAACTTTAAGTTGTTCTGACGGATGTCTCACTGTCGAGAAACGCGCTGATAATGTTTCTAATAATGTCAAACACCAATGAACATTACATTATTCACAAAACATCACAAAAAAGGTAAAATAATATTGGGATTTGAACTGTGAGAATCGTGCTTCGTGTGTTATTTAACTGTTACTATCCTTTCTACCTGTGTCATTAAAACAACACACAGTGTTATAGTTCGATGAGTCCAATTTTGCTTAATGTGACTGAATATTATTTTAAGTTTAATATTAGTTTCCTTTTATGTTTAAAAAATTTAATTCTGTCCGAATTAAACGCAATGGAACTTTCATACAAATGCGGAAATGAGTATCGATTTACAGCTATGAGTTGTCTTCGATATGTCCTTAAACTTATTTGTCATGGAGATTTGTAAATTATAACAAAATAAAGTAGTATTTTGTGACTTGTAAATTTGTTGTGAAAATGTGCGTTTACCATCAGTAGTTCCAAATGTTTAGCGAATTATAAATATTGAATAAGAAACAATATGTGTATCTTGGTATTTCGCCAAAAATCAATATTTATAGTGTTATGGGTTCTTAATGTCAAAATAATTTATTTAACCTTAGTAAGAAAGGCCTTTTGAACGTTGTAACTGTTCTTGTTTCATGGTAAATACAATCATATACAATACATTTATTTAATAATATGTACTGATAATATAAACTTCAAATTAACTGGACTTTAAAAAGTAATTACTATTAATCTGGTACGGCAAAGCAAAATCCTTGTAAAATCCACATAAGTTTTTTTTTTTTAATTAGCAATAGAGTTAAACGTTCATACCGAAAATAATCCCTAATAAAATGGTATTTAGAGTAATATATTAACACATGCTCTAAACTGAATAAGGGAACTTATTTTATTATTAAAAAAATTTAGTTTTATTGAAATGTTTGTCTTTATGGTGTGGTTGTACTCATATGAGTGTATAATGACGTAAAATTAGTTAGGTTTAATTTTTAGTTGTAGAAGTGAGGTAAAGCCACAATATTCATACTAACTAGAAAACATATAAAAAATACTCAACAAAGATATTTGAGTTATTCATATCCAGGTAAACAAGGAAGAAAGATTTAGGTTGTTTTAATATATGCAAATTTTAATTTAATGTACAAAGTCTAAAAATCGCAGCACAGAGTGTAACCATTCCTAAAAGGCGCCGAGGACCAGGGCCAGGATCAGGACTTGCAGGTAGGATACTGTTATTGTTCTAAGATCACAGATGCCACTTTCACCATCTCTCGTCACCCAAACCAATTTACATATCTGCTTTAGCGATTAATTACAGCCATTCACATTTTTATTGAGTATCGTCACTTGGACTAGAATTATTACTGCAATAGTTCAATAGCACTGATCCGTTTTGTAGAAAAGCTAGTACATTTTTATTTTGGCCTATTGTTAACCAATGTACCAAATGCGTTCAGGCCGAAATGGTTAACTATTTTCCTCAAAATAGATCAAGTATTCATATGAATTTGGTTTTTTTTGTACATAATAGTAGTATTTAGTATGTATACTAGTAGTAACCTCCTAAATTAGACGATTAAATGAAGACATGAAATGATCAAAAGAAAAGTCGGCTGTTAATTTGAAAAATATTGGTTATAAATGCACAAAATATCGAAAAAATTATGAAATGTACGCATATGAAAAAAAGTCAGCTAATTTCTAATTTAGAACATTTTAAAAATTTAAAAATGAGCCAAAATTAATCCTGATGCGCTATTAAATGACAAACATGTTTTAGTATGAAACTTATTATTTGAAAATTCTTTAAAATCGTATTTTACTGTACATTAATTAAGGAATAAATTAATGTTGCTACCGATTTTAGTTATAATAAACATATTAATTTAGTTGAGTGCTTTGTTTTTTTTTTTCTATGTGATGTACCTTAACCTGATAACTGAAGATGAATTATCTAAACTCGAAATGTTCATGGTAGTAATAAAACACAATAGGAGTGTTATATGGGTTTATAACTCTTAAATGTCTTTATTTAATTGCAAAAATTACCCTATTATATTAAATTTTCCTATATTTTACAACCGAAATAATATTTCGTAGTAGGCTGTACTTTAATAACGAGTAAAAATTAGTTTAAATGAATTATGTTAATTTATTAATTAAATACAATAACTGATATATATGTGTGAATGTTGAGTTCATCTTAATTTCACATTACGCTTAATGCAGCGTCTGAAATCAGACGTTATCAGATTTAGATTATTGAATCGGAAGTCAATGTTTGCCAGAAGAGATAAAAAGAGTATACAGAAATATAGCAGTTTTCAAAGCTGATTTCGAGTTATAAATGGTCAATAGTAGTTAAGATTCACATCTTCATTGCAGCGAATGTTCAATTGAATGGCAATTCAATAAATTATACTAAAACTGAGATTTTCCTACCACATTCCCCTTAAACAGCCATTTGTTTATTCTTTCCCATGCATTCATCACCAAATACTACCACTTCAATCCGGTACCATTCTAATGATCATCATTTTATACATCAATCATTTTTTTATCAAATTTCAAATTTTTTTATCAACATTTTATATTCTAATCTCGTCTAAAGTATGTAATATGTGTGAAAATAAGCAGCAGAAAACAAGTTGTATATATTTTAAGCGTTCGGGAACTTTTTATACCAAATTTATATCTGCTGATTAGATGAACTCAAGCCTGCGAGAGCAAACTTTAATAAATCGTGGACCTGTTTCGTGCAGTGCGGTCTTTCTTCCGGACTCAGTACGATCTTATTGGTCAATGCACATTTTTACATACAATATAAAGATGTTTTTAATATCTAGAGGCTCGGGAGACAACAATTGCTACCTTTTGAAAACATGCCTGCACGGCTCTCTGAACATTAAATTTACTTGGAATGAATGTTTTTTACAATTTTAACATAAAAAAATCGTGTGTTCGGACAGGCACTCCTCAAAACCAGTCCGTTAGTAGAGTAGTATTTGGCTAAGGACCTCTACACATGAACGCCTGGAACTCGTGATCAGCCAGTCACCTTTTAGAGCTTGCGAGACAGCCAAGAATTTGCCACAACCAAGAACAATTCCCTGTAATAGCAGCAGCGGCATTGTGAAAATGTAAAAAATACCCAATATCTGACAAATTTTACGATCCCGTTGGCCGGCGGATAATAAAGAATTCAGAAGCTTCCCTGGATCGGAAACTGTCAGAAACTAAGACCCCTTAAATTTAAAAGCTATTAGATCCCTCTGGGATCTAAATACCAAGTGCTACTAGGCACCGGAAGCACGAATATGCCAGAAACTCCAAGAGAGAAGGAGCTAAAGCAGACTGTGAGCTACAGTTTTTTAATCAGTAGAAACCGTCGGCGGTAACAAACCGGGAACTGGTAGAGGATGGAAGCTTCAAGGATTTTGGCCTCCCAAAGATCAGATAGTGAGGTATCTTAGTGACTGAGATCTTTAAAATGCCAGGAAAATACCATAGTTGTAGCGCTCCCAGTGGCTGCAATCTCTTAGAGGGATGAAAAGGTGGGTGCTCTCAGAGTCTAGAAACTCCCCTAAAATTGGAAGCTGACCGGGGCCAGAAGCACTAAAATTTCGAGTGTATACTTTATTTAAGAGTTAGATTAATGTAAATTCTAGAGGATTTTAAGAAATGAGGAAATATAGTGAAGTAATTTTTTTATGTACGCGTCTTTTTAGGAACTGCAAAGGAAACTCAAACTTTTAGGAACTCAATCTTATGAGGAAGAAGATCTATTATCCGGTATTTGGTAGGTATATGGGCTGTGACAATACTTGAGTGTACCACCAGAAATATCTTAGTAGAGCAGAAGTACGTATAAGTCAACCTTCCTGAATGGTATAAAACCTCGAGGGTTGTAAATTCTTTCTGATTTTGTTGGCTATCTAATTATCTACCTTATCTTCTCACAATAAACTAACGTATCCAACAGGATGCTATATATGTCAGTGAGAAAATTAAATTTGTGAATTGATCAGATCTAAGTTTAGGGTTTAAAAAGAAGTATGCAGAAAAGGTTGCAATAAATGTGTGACTATACTTTATACTGGAAAAAAGGCCGACAAGTATTTTTTTAAAAGTTAAAGAGTCTTATATCTGAAAGTTAAGAGTGAATATATGCTAACCAGAAGAATACAAAAGAGCTTTTTCTTAATGAAAGCGGTTTCTCAATAAATAAATCGTTAATGTGATTGATGCCTTTACGCTCTCGGCTGATATTGTATGAGGCATTTCAAGCCAAAAACTGCATATAGAACACTCCTTATTTTTAAACGTTTATAAATATTGTTATTCTGTTAAGGAAAAAATCCTATAATTCCTCATAGTCCTATAAGGACTTTTGCGCTACATTCAGGGTGATAGGATTTTCTGGATGGGTAATGTTAGGGATAGGGCCACATATTATAGAGGTCCATGAAGAACAATTTAGGCCGTTCATTAATCCATGTGCCCTCAAAAAGGGTTGACCTGCTCTGAACTGGCCTCTCCAGTCAAAGCAGGTATAGGGTGGCAAACTCTTATGTTGAGGCTAGCAAGAACCTCTGACACTTAGGAACAAACCCCACCAACTCAAACAGCCATCTCCCGCAGTAGACTACATGTATTACACAATAGATTAGATCTATTGAATTACACTTGCACCCCAGAATATCGAAATTTCGTTTAGTGATGTTCTGCACTTTAACACCCATAGGTTTCTCAGGTTTATGTGACACAGACTTTTCCTGTGCACAATGTTAGGTACCACTGGAAAGTATAACCTAGCCAGAAGTGCTCCCTGCTGGGTTCTATGTTGGAATAAGTGTTACAGTATTCTATACAAAAATATAAAAAATTCTATAACATGACAAGTATATAATCATTTTGAATAGTAATTGGTTAAAGTATAGGAGAGTAATCAATGTCAACTATGGAATGGGTATGGAAAGATAACTAAGCTAGTGCGAAAACAACACAAATGTTAGGGCAATGGTTTGAACATTGCTGACTTGTTTTTAAAATATTTATAGTTCTAGGAAACGGTCTCAAAATAAAATGAAAAATTATTTAATGCTCACCCTGTAACCTACTTTTCAAATAATAGTATATTGCTTGTTTAATAACCTACAGATATAGAACCTTGTTAACCCTAAGTAACTTGAAATAGATACATTAGAACGAAAACTATGATGAAATCTACGAAGGTTATTTTAGTTGAACATATACTAATTAGCAATAACTTGATATATCGAATAGTATAATATCGATAGTAGTATATCGATAAATAGGATATAAAATATGATAATTTATCACATAAGAATAAATGTAAGACAGTTAAAAAAAAACTTGTTTGTTTCTATAGTAAATATGTGTTTGTGTAATCAGATAACAAGACTTGGTAAAATTTCAGTAGTAGTGATGTAAACATGCAAGTAAAGGTTTAACCTAAAATACAAATAAACAGGTGAAGCAAACATAATACTGCATATACTAATATCTTTCTTAATATCCATAGTAACACTAAACGGCAGGTATTTCAAAGTTTTCGATAAGTTCAAAAGTGGTGTCTACAAAAGTTGACGACCTCCCACCAAGTTAGATTGTAGAAGCAGGACGTGGAACAAGTGACATGGCCAAAACCTTGATAATGGCTAGGAGTATATTCATTTTTAAATTTAATGCTCAAAGTCGTTTAACACGCAGGACGTGGAAGATCTACACCAGGAGTACTATTGGCCAAGACCAAGATCGAGAAAAGGACTATTCTCGATTTTTTCCTAACTATTCTTATTACCCAAAGCAATTTACATTCCAGTTTTGCAGTTATTAATTACAGCTAAACCTGTGAAACAGCACCCATAAAATTATTACGCGTTTGCAGTTAAGAGTATTTTAATTTATAAAGAATTTTACAACGATTTTATTTTTTTGTTTACTGATTTATATTGATTAAAAATAAATAAAAAAAAAAACATTCATTTAGCAAACTGGAAGGACTTGATTTAAGATTTTAAAATCCTTTCAGTACTCTAAGTGTACAGAAAGAATCACTTACAACGGTTTCATACATTATCTAAATGATGAAATATATAAGTTTATACATATATGATTAAAAGGGTAAAGATTGCCAAGAGAAATATTTACTTAAATGTGTCTGTGAGACATTTTCAAGCACTTTATAGTTTTGTAAATATTAACAATAATTTAAAATTAGCAAATGTTAGTTTATCTAAGATTAAAATTCATAAAGTATTGTGTTAATTTGATTAAACTCTATTATTTCTAAAAGTGGCATTGTACAGATTTAAGAAGTATTATGGTCTATATCTTTTATTATATACAATTAGTTTGCTGAGATTACAACCAGAATGTTTTTTCCATTTTAAAGAGATTAGACATGTCCGATTGAAAAAATACCATTATAGAAACAACTTATTAGATTCTATTTTCACCTTTAAATATTAAATTTATACATTTGATAATAATTTAACTCTAAGGAAAGTTAAAAGAATACTATATTTTAAAATACTGCCAGATTGTAGTTGATATAAAACTTTTAATTAAAATAAGTCTTGTAATGTTCCTTCCCAGAATTGCACCTTGTTTAGAGTATATCAAATAACTTGTAATAGTAAAACTAACCGTAGTTAGTAACATATTATTATTAATAGGAGGTGAGCATTGTGTAAACAAAAGCAAATCGGCTGGAAAATCAGGTGGAAACACTAAAAATTTTTGTTAAGAAGTGATGAGCTATTTAGGCTTAGAGGTGCTGCGGTTGATAACCAGATACCGGGACAACTGAGGCTCTGGTTCTCGAATGCAAATTTTACTCTAAACCTATTAAATTCTAGTATATATTGCTATACAATATTTCTGGTGTAATTTAATGAGCCCAGCAGTTGTTTTACACTATACACTTTATTTATACGTATAACTTTAAACATATATCATCATTGAAATAAAAGAATGTAAACTGCAAACTTAATTTTAAGAGCCTCAAACATTTCCTATTGGAAACTGTTTATGTGGATGCAGTCTTTTGAATTAGTAGATAAAGTATACCATATTAAATACCTAATATATTAATCACTCAACCTTAAAGTCATATCATATCTGTTTCCTATTTAACTACAACATTGTAATCGTCAATGTTAATGAGTAACGTAACATTACTCAACAATCATGCAAAGTTTATTTTTAGTTTCGTTTGAAAATAGTTATTAGTCAAACGAACTGTGTTGTTTTAAAACGTAAGGTTTACAGAAAATATTTGTGACATTTTATTATTAAAATTAATTTCAGTCCTTAACTCGTTATAATAGGTAACATTATAATTGGTTCCCAATTATCTAAAACAGTGTAATAATGTCAATTTTATTGAGAAACGTAATGACTTCGACAACCATGCAGATAAAGTAACTCGTAAAATGACTTCAAATGAATATTAGCACTAAATTTATTTTTAGTACGCTAAACTTCATTAAAATATTTATAAGACGAGTTAATAGTTTGTTTTTTTTAAGTTATAAGCTTTACAGAAAAATATTTGTGATATCTGATCTTTAAAATAATTTCAGTGCTTACTTGTTATTTTGTTATTGTGATTTCCGTGGTCTACTCAAATTAACTGTTAATCACAAAAGTATTTTTTACGTCTTTATTTCCACTATTCCACAATTAGAATGAACAAAGTGTAACATATGTTGTATCCTTTTGCAGCAAAAACTTTAGAATAAAAAGACAGAATCACCTGCCATTTCATTACTGTAAAAGAAAAACATTTTTGTTACATTTTTCCAATTTAGCACAACATACTCGTATCACTATCATGTTACCAAATACACCCAAAAATATCAAAAATCAAAACAAACTAGCTTTAATGAAACACAAATTTTAATATTGACACTTTTAGGAAACAACTGGATATAAAATATAAAATACCAAATGAATTACTTAAACATTTTCCAAAGTAACCATATACATAAAAAAATGCGTTTTAAAAACAACAAAATGGCAGGATGTGGATAATTTAAGAGCACCATTTGTATATTATATTATTATGTAAAATACATTGAAAACAACATCAATTATGGACGTTACAAAATCTTGTAGGAAACGCCGACTTAATCTCGCGTAGTGCGATGGCAGGAATGTTAGGGGTTAAAACTATCATCAAGCTTTGTTCATTAAAGTTTTGTACAGAAGATTATTCAGTTTCAAATAATTCGATAATCCTGGTATGATAAATATATTATAATCTAGATTATTTGTAAGGGAATCCAATTCAATTAACTAACTTAATCCAACACTTAACATCAGGGATATCATAATTTTATTAATTTTCACTGGAACTCACTCATCATATAAATGGTTACCATTAGTAGTGCGTCGGAAGTCACCTTTAGCCGTTTGTCCCAAAGTTAAGTATTAGGGAGGGCTTCTTATAACTTTAGTCTGGTAAAATAAGACTTTACTTACTTAAATTGATTTAATTAATTTATATGCTTTACTCACTTTACTTACTGTACTTACTTTATACGCGTGAAAGATACACAATAAATATTTTTATAAGGGACTAATAAACATTCACACTAAATGTGTAGTTTATTTCTAACGTGACCACTGTAAAGTCAAAGTAAGTTTTGAATAAAAAGTAATTTAAAGTTTATAATCCGCTATTAAACTACAAAAAAGGCATTCAAATGGGTACATTTTTACACGAAACTTGATAAATTCAACTTTTACACTTTGGCTACCAGGCGGTGCGGCACAGTGCACTAGCAAGTACAACACACTGAGCTCTTAACTTCTGGTAGCCAACATGTTCAACCCTGTATATCTTTATATCATTATAACATATACCAAGCATTTAAAATTTGTCATTACAAAAGTGAGGCCGATTTCCTCTTTTCACACCTATTCACGCCTATTCCTAAGGGCTACTGGCCAACGCGAAGTTCTTATCACACAGAAAATGGAGGAGAATCAACAAATTCAAGGCCGATGGCACTGACAATAAGTGCTGCCACACAAGGACTTTTAAAGTGTGCTAACTCTAGCTTAGTTCCAGTCTTAAATCTTTGACCGTGCGGTGATCAGCTCTATCAATCATCGTATGTCGACATAAAATAGATACGAACAGTGAAACGGACATACATATAGACAGAGAGACATATAGACATACAGATGGAAAGAAATGAAATAATTCGGTTAAAGCAGTTTTCCCAGTGCGAATTTTTAACTTTCATCAATGCTATAGTAACGGGGAACTAATTATGCTGTATGTGCCATTTTAACATTTTACACACAATATATTACACCATGCGCCAGTGATTTAAATTTGAAACCAGAAAACCCTCTTGTAATGTTGTAATTAAAGCACCTTGTTGTCAGTAGATATGAACAGTGAATTGTTTTTTAAATTTAATATAAGTATAGAATTTCGACAAAATTTACAAGTAATTTTGTATTCATATTTATATACTTTAATCATGCATGTGATAATCAAGATGGGTTGAAAAATGTAATTGAACTTCTAATATCTTTATTAAATTGAAGTTGTTTCTTAATAAAAAGATGGAATACAGTTGTTAAAATCCTGTACGTCCTGTGCGGATACCGTCAAAGGCCTCTTTAAGCCCGAAGACGAGTATATAACAGCATAATATTTTAAATTATTCTAATGTGTTTATATTTATACTGAGAAATAAATTATGTATTTTTAAATATGCTTCACAGTTTACCTTTTTATATTCAAACCATAAAAATGCTACTGCGGAAACGTGTTTTATAATAATAAAACTATAATTAGTTAAAGTACAGGGAAGTAATCAATGTCCACCATGCAATAAGTATGGGAGTTAATTAAGCTAGTGGGACAACCCTACTAGTGTTAGGGCAGTAGTTTGAACATTGCAGACTCATTATGAACACAGTTATGGCCTTCAGTTTATCAGTCTTATACACGACATGATAATTAAAAATAAATCACCAAAGACTATTTGAAAATTATAAGAAATGTATTTAATCTCCACCATCTCACCAGATTTTCAAATAATTGTTTATTTATTAAATAACTTATAAAAATAATATTTTGTTTTCCCTAAAGCACTAAATTATTTCAGGTTAAATGCGCTTTGTAGAGTACTTGAGCTGATACATTAATGAGAAATCTTTGGAGAAATCTACGTTCTTTTAGTTTCAGATATACTAATTAGCAATAACAAGAAATATCTAATACAGTCCCTGGATATTGTACCTGAACAATAATAATCTATCATATACACGATATTGTAAGACAAGGAACAGAAATTGTTTGTCTCTATTGTTTTTATCTGTATGGCTAATCAGATAACAAGAAAGGTTTAATGCTAGTATAATGTACTCAAGCACGTGAAGGCGAAAACCAAAATATATAGAAACAGGCGAAACATATACAACAGTGTGAATATTAATATATGTTGTAATATCTATAGAAACAACAAAGGACATGTAATTAAATGTTTTTCGATATATAGAAAATTTGTTTACAGAAGTCGTTAAACTCACACCACGTTGGTTTGGAGGAGCCCACGCAAAACAATTCGTTAGACACGCAGAACGTGAAAAATCTACACCGGGATTCATCCAGTACTTTGGCAAAGACCAGGATCAAGACAAGGACTTATTGATGAGTTACTTTTTACTTTTTATTTTAGTTTTTCTCTAACTATTCTTCTTACACAAAGTAGTTTAAATCCTAAATTAAGTGATTAATAATAAAAAAAATTCAAACGGTTCCTATGTAATAATGTAATTATTAACAGGATTTTAATCGTTAAGGAAATTTAAAATTTTAATTTATTTCTTGGTGAAGTTTTTCTTAATCAAAAAATAACTTTCTAATATTTTGTGGGCAAACAGAAAGAAACCCTGATGAATTGATTTAAATCCTTTAAGTATTTTTAGTGTACAGAAAGAATCAGTTTTAAATCACCTTCAAAATAATCTCTAAATGTTATAAGGTCCTTTCACACACACACACACACACACACACACACACACACACACACACACACACACACACACACACACACACACACACACACACACACACACACACACACACACACACACACACACACACACACATATATCTATATATATAAAAATGAATGTTTGTATGTTTGTCCTTTATGGAATCGTGAACTATTGGACCGATCATGATGAAAATTTGTACGTATATGTATTTTTCCACGGAGAAGGTTTATAAGCTATGCCCATCCCTTTCCCGATTCAGGATTCCGCCCCACTGGTTACAGAAATACCCATAAGAAATGCATTGCAGCAAACATATGTTAACGTCTTTTCAAATTTTTAATCAGCTGTTCTTTGTAAACATATATTACACTTATAGTTTTAAAGCATAGAGTAAGCTTAAGAGAAACGACAAATTTTGTTTAAACTGTTTTTGCAATCACTGTTAAACATAGAATTTACTATCCAGATAATACAATTCAAATTTGACGTAAAAATTCACCTTTAACTGCAATATTTATTTAATATAAACCATGCTCATGCTTGATCAGAAGAGTAATGCAGATATCATAATTACTATCTTACGTTGGCTACAAATATAAAGAATGTTATAAAATCAACCTTAGTTGTTTTTTTTGACAGAAGTATGGTTCTCAAAATTCCGTGTGTACATATTCTCTCGATCGAGACAACAAAGCAAGCTCAATCGTGGCATCGGAGATATAACTAATTTAATCTAAAATTTATTATAGTAAAAAAAAATTTACTAAGTAATATAAGGACTTCGGTTCTTAAGATTTGCGTGCGAAGCCGTGGGTAACAGCTAGATAGAGGCAGGAATATGGTACATACCTTCATAATACGCCCAAGAGGCTCACGATGGAACGACTATCAATTATCTCAGCAATGTTTAGAATGTGATAGAAAAAGAATAAGTGAATATAGTGTACTGTTTTCAACGGGAAATTGCGTGCGAAGCCGCGGGCAACTTTTGCAAAAAATTATTGAAATGCGCAGCAAAGCGCGCCGGGCCCGCTAGTATATATATATATATATATATATATATATATATAATATATATATATATATATTTGATAATAAGTGTAAAGATTACTTAGAGAATTAATTACTTGGTTAAATATACCTGAGAGCAATCTTTCAGGCATTTTATAGTTGTTTAATATTAAAAATAATTTGAAATTAGTGAATTCTAGTTGAATTAGGATTAAAATAATAACTTAATTACATTTACTTGATTGCACTGGAACCTTTAATAAGGATATTGTACAAATTTGAGGAGAAATACGGCCTATAATTTTAACTTATCTATTTAGTTGCTGAAATTACCACCAAAGCTCTTTTTAAACTTACAAGACTATTAAAGTAATATAGCCATATAAATAAGTTATTAGAATCCTTTTTTGCCTTTATTAAATTTTAACAAATAATAATAATATTACCCTATTGAATGCCAAATTATAATGAATCGTTGTAGAAAATATTTGTAAACATTCTTTAAATAATGATGTCATGTTTCCTTACGAAGAATTTTATGTTTTTTTATTACAATTGTTGTTCATTATTTCCCCAGAAAATTAATGTGCATTTTTTAATGAATCAGTTTACAACGCCCTAAATGTTTTAAGATCAGTTCATAAATATTTGATAATGAGTATCGATTACTTAAAAAAAGTTTTACTTAAATATGTCTAAGAGACATCTTTCGGTCATTTTATTTATTAAAATCCTTAATGTACTCTAAGTGAACAGAAAGAATAAGTTTACAATCACCTTCAATGTCATCTCTAAGTGTTTTAAGGTCCTTGAATACATATTTGATAAAAAATGTAAAGATTACTTAGAGAATTATTTGGTTAAATATGCCTGAGAGACATCGTTAAGGCATTTTATAGTAGTGCAATATTAAAAATAATTTGAAATTAGTTGAATGTAAGTTGACTTAGGATTAAAATTCATAACTTAATTAAATTTGATTGCTTGCACTTAAAAATTATGTAACGGTATTGTAAAACTTTTTAAGAGAAATATAGTCTATAATTGTTTATTTAATCAAAATCTTACTGGAACTACCACGAGAGGTAAAAATTAAACCTTCACAGACATTCCGAATGAAAATCAATTTCTAAAATTCTAGACGAAACGTTAAGAGCCTCTTCGAGCCAAAAAAATAAACATACAAATAAAACAATTTCAAGTTGAGCAGTTATCAATTCTGTACCATGCTATATTGTCCCCTTAAAATATTGAATATTCTCACCTTAACTAAGTGAGATTTCATTATAACATAGAAACTTGCTTTTCTGTAAAGCATTACAACAGCTGTATTTTGACATCCAGTAGGAAGGTGCAAAATAAGTAATTACCAGAATATGCCTATTAGACATATTTTACTATCTTAGTAGCTAATGTAGCTAATCGATCACTGTCTCAGCTTATCGATTTAAAGGATATGAATTTCGCAACCTGAAGAAATAAAGACTCCCAAACGACATGTATCATTATGTCCTGTGTAGAAAGTAAAATTTGTGAATTAATTAGATTTAAGTTTAGCGTTCCTAAAGAAGTGGGTAGAAAATGTGCGATAAGACTTTGACAGCGCTTATTTTGGAAAAAACTAAAAAAGTCGTATGTGAAAGTTTAATCGTGACTATGTGTTATAAAATTAAAATACCAAAGAGCTTTTTATTCATGGATGCGGTTTATCAAGAAATATATTATGCATGTGAAGTAAGTTTTAACGTTCTTTGAGAGTATATATTAAAAGGAATTTTCAAGCCTAAAACGGCGTATTAAAACTTTATTTTTACACTCTTCCAATATAAATATTGTTATACTTTTAGGACAAGAAGATTATAAATTGAACCTTGTCCTATAAGGAACTTAGCGCAGCTTCCGGAGTGACAGGATATTCTGGATGAGTAAGGTTAGGGGTAGGGTTCGCCTCATATTGACATCCATGAGGAATAATTTAGGGTACTAATCTCATCATGTACCCTCGAAAGAGTGGGAGGCCGTTTTTGAACCGGCCTCTTTAGTAAAAAAGGGTAGGGTGCGACACATCCTTTTGTCTAGGCTGGCAAGAACCTTTATCTCTTAGAAAACGAACCCTACCACCTCCAACAGTCATCTGCTGCAATAGACTAGAAATTTCGAAATAATATGACCCCAAGAATCTTGACATTTGCGGTTTGGGATGTGCCACTTCTGGACATCCATAACGTTGGCGAGTAAGATCGGAGTAAACTGTTCCAACCCATCTTTCAAATAATGTATTGTTTTATTTAATAACTTATCGATATCGTAAGTTGTATAATCTAAGGAACTTTACAATTGTAATTTACATAGACTGTTATGTAGACTATTTAAGTTATATACCTCAAAGGAAAAGTAACCTACCAAGTTTCTTTTACTTGCAGATACACTATTTAGCGATGACGACATATCGAGTATTGTGCCTGAATAATCTAAATCATGATACTCTATAACGTTGACATTAATATGATAAGACGAGAAATAAAACATGTTTATTTATATAGTATGCATGTGTACGGGTAATCTGATAACAAAAAACTATTTACTGTTAATTATAGTGTAAGTGAAGGGAAATCTATAACAAACAAACAGATGAAATATACAGCAGTGTACATATTAATATCTTTTAAATATCCATAGAAACAAGAAAGAACATGAATTACAAAGTTTTTTATAAATTCAGTACTGTTATTTAGAAAAATCGTTGAACTCACGCCACGTTAGTATATAGAAGCACGACCAGGAACAAGTGCAATGGCCAAGAGACAGGACCTTTTTTAATTGTTCCGTTTATTTTTTACGTAGTTTAACACGCAGGATGTGGAAAATAAACACCAGGAGTACGCTGGCGACCACCAGGACGGAGACAAGGACTTATAGATGAGTTACTTTTCTTCTTTCAACTTATTTTCTTTGATTATTCTTCTTAATGAAAGCAATTTACATCTTAGATTTAGCGATAATTAACCACAGCCAAAAAAGTTAAATAGTTCCAATTTAATTATAACGAGTTTGCAGTTAAAAGAATTACAATTTTTAACGAATTTTACAATAATTTTATTTTCTTGTTTTATCTTGACTAACAAGTAACTTTCGTATATAACGTGGACAAACTTAAAGAACTTGTGATATATGGTTTTATATCGCTTCAATACTCTAAGTGTACAGAAAGAATCAGTTTACAACTATCTTCTTGAAAACCTCCAAATCTTTTAAGATCCATTCTCACACGTTTCATAAAAAGTGAAACACTAACCAAAGAATTATTTTCTTAAATGTGTCTTAAGAGAAATCTTTTAGGGGTTTTATAGTAAAGTAAGTATTGAAAATAATTTTAAATTACGAGTAGTATATGTTACCTCATTTAGGATTAAGATTCAGAACGAATTGCGTTAAAACTCAAAGATTTCAAAAAACTGTGTGGAGAATTATAGTCTATACATTTCAATTTGTTCAACTAGTTATTGACTGACTTTATTTTCTTGTTTTATCTTGACTAACAAGTAACTTTCGTATATGTCGTGGACAAACTGAAAGAACTTTTGATCTATGGTTTTAAATCCCTTCAGTACTCTAAGTGTACAGAAAGAATCAGTTTACAACTATCTTCTTGAAAACCTCCAAATCTTTTAAGATCCATTCTCACATGTTTTATAAAAAGTGTAAAGATTACCAAGAGAATGATTTACTTAATTGCGTCTGAGAGACATCTTTAAGGCATTTAATAGTTCTGTAAATATTGAAAATAATTTGAAATTAGTAAATTTTAGCTCATTTAGGATTAGAATTCATAACGTATGCCGTTAACTTGTTTTAACTCAATGATTTCTAAAAACGGTATGGTACATATTATTTGAGGAAAATTATGGTCCATATCTTTTTCTTTATTGCACTAGTTAATGAGATTGCCTATACAGCTATCATCCACTTTACAAGAGACTAGAAATTGCCGATTAAAATTATATAGTTTTAGAAACAACTTCTCTTAGATTCCATTGTCACTTTTAAATGTTGAACTTCCAATATTAATAATAATTTTACTCCGAAGAAAGTAAAAAAATGCTATATTTAAGAATAATCCCAGGTTCTGGTTGGTATAAAACATAACTAAAATTGTTTATCGGGATATCATTTTTCACACACTGACAGGAAATCCAATCCACTGCAAAATCAGATGAGAACAATCAAAATGATTGTTAGGAAGTGACGAGCTACCTAGCCTTAGAGGTATTTTGGTTTATACCCAGATATCGGAGTAAATGAGGCTCTCGTTTTCACATGCATATTTCACTTTAAACACATTAAAAACTATTATAGATTGCTATTGTAATTACTTGTATTACGGCCATCACTTTGGATTTGGTCTCGGGTCCATGACATTTGTATTGTGATATTTGTCATTTTGTTTCAATTCAGATTAATAGAAGGATTAAAAGAATTTAAAAGAAAATAGCAATATTTTTTAAAGAATTATTTCTATTAGTTTGACACAATAACAACTAACCGTTGGACACTAAGAACAGCTATATCACCTTCAGACAACTAACTGAATTTAGCAATATTATAAGGTTTTCTTTACGCTTACCTGACGCTAATTATACATTTATTTACCGTAGGACAGTTGGGCTTATGTGTGTATAGCAACTGTTAATATGATTTGTGGAAAATTATAATTATTAACCCTTTATACACCGCCACAGAAAGTGTAGTGTGTTTTCTGTCTTAAGAGAAATTCCTGTATCCCTTCAATCGAAAAAGCAGGTTTATGTGCCATACAATGTAAACTGCCATCTTGTGACTTATAAAAACACGTATAGGCTTCTAAATGAATTCATTTTATGACTGGCCAAGGCTATAAACTATGGTTTTTCTTAGAAGTATTTATATTTCCGGAAACAAAATTGTATCAATGTATTATACACTATGCGCCTTATTTTACGCTAAATAAAAATTTATAGGTTTTTCGTTAGTTAATTTTCTCCTTTTAGGCAACCATTTTAACGACATGAATATATTCACTCATTCAGGTGAAAGATGCTGCATACTCTTAAATTGTATCCTTTAGTCATGCTTTAAATTGGCTCATGCATATTACATAGTAAAAAATAACCATGCAAAACACTAAATAATAGTTAATAGGACACACAATCAAGATTGTAACAACTGCTTTAAACCCTTCCTTGTAGGGAAGGCGGTTCATTCCAATTTTGGTTTTTGTGAGGGAATTTATGAAGATAATAGTTCGTTAGTTAGCTTAAATAGCTTATGTTAAAGTATTATTGTACGTATGTATGTATTTAAAAATATGTTCTATCAAATAATATTTCCCTAGTTTTAATTATAGTTTAAAATTGAATATACATTTCAAGGAAAAATATGATATCAGGTTTTTGATATAAATATTGGATTAAGAGACCAATGCAATTCCACAAATTAAATTTTAAGTTTTAAGTAAAGAAATATATTAGCGTGTCAACCTTTTGAAAACTATAAATACTACACAACATAAAAACTAAAAATGACAAATTAGATTACTAAGCAATCGAGCGACCGAAAAAGCACGACCATGCATGTATGTACGCTTAGACTAACGTGGAAAACTTTTCGTGGGGATCCATGAACAATTTTGGGATAGAGTAACTAGAGTAAAATTATTTCCAGATATACTTTATTTTTCTAAATTTAATTCTAGGGGATACTTCATTCTGTTTCGCAGGCCAACACCACAGTTGAGCTCTGTAATTCCTTCGCATTAAGAATACAAGGATATAAAAAGAATTCGATACATTTAAGTTTTGATATTTTTGTGCTGTAAGATTCTAATTGTTGGGCTTGACAAAAATTCCGAATTATATTATAATATCATTCAAACCATAATTTTGTATTATTAAAATTACTACCCACATTTTTATTATAAAAAATAAAGAACAAGAATGATAGGTTTCTTAAAAAAATTATGATTATTTACACTTTTAATACTTAATTTTTAATACTAAAACTCGGTAATTAATAAAAAGTTGGTTAATGAAATTTAGCACACGAAATATCTGTTAAATATCTTGGACATAAAGCTCAAATACATTCAGCTGCTTATAAATTTCAAATTTATTTAAATTTGTTATATTTATTGTTTAAAATTGTATAACAAGTAAAGATAGTAGTCTAGCAGTAAATAATAATACTTTATATAAATAATACTTTATTTCAACCATTTACAAGACAAATACAAAACGTTTTATATTCTTAGGAAAGACACCGACCAAAAACCAGTAGCTGGTCAGCGTAACAAAAACAAAACAATTTAAAAAATAAAATAAAAGAGTCCTTTCCTGGTAAAAAACAATATTCCAGCCAACAAGCTGCTTTACATGACGTCTGCATCTGGCTAAAACGTCCAGAGGCATATAATGATAAACAGTACATATATATATATATATATATATATATATATATATATATATATATATATATATATATATATATAATAATATACATACATACATACATAAATACAAATAGTATACATAAAAATACAATACAATAGACAAAGTTATCATTCACTAACCTATAATCACAATAAATGTGATATATTGATTATAATTTTGGCCAAAACTAATTACAAGGAAAATAACAAAAAGTTGTAATAGTAGTAAAATAAAATAAATTAAGAATTCTGTGTACTATTTGAAAAAATTAAAAATCGAATATTCAGCTCAAAACATTTGTTAATTCACCAATATCAAGATGTGTCAAAAGCCAAGCTTTCAGCATTTTAGAAAAACAATTCAAGACATTGCATGATTTTATTTCGCTTGGAATCTGATTAAAAAGCTTCGGTCCTATATTATATTGAATGGATTTCCTAAAAGATTATTATTTGTTTACTTTTGGTATTCTGAAAATTCTGTTATTTATACTTCTGGTCCTGTGCAACAAATCATTTGTTCCAACATTTTCACTGCGAAAATAAAAAATTCTTAATACTTTTTATACATACAAATGTTTTACCGGCAGGATTTTTAACTGAACATACAGGGGGAAAGCACTTTCTCTTCTATTTGTTTTTAATATTACACGAATCAATTAGTTTTTTGTTGTTTTTAATTTATTGATTAAATACTTGTATACACCTCCCCAGCAATGTACAGCATTATGCCCAGCAAAGACGAGTTTTACCTAAATATACTTATATTTTCCTAAATGTACTTAAATTATAGTTATTAGAATTTGTTTAATACAACCGAGCAATTAAAATCATGAAATAGTTTTTCGATAACCATATACTCCTTTCACTGGTTTAGGCAATAGGGATATTTTGTAATTGACTCTATTATACGAAATACTCATAAAATAAAAATAACTACTCGCCCGTATACTCAGTCCACCAGTTGTGGTTCGTGTGCACGGATTTTGTGTATAGTAAATAAACTGCCGGTTTCCTTTATTTGTTGGAAATAAAAACAAAGGATCCTCTAAGTGTTTCATTGAATTACGTAAATGTATTATTAACCTTTAATCTGCATAATTAATAGTTAAGGTATTTCGCTAACAAACCTACATGATGTAATACCTTAACTATATTGCCCTAATTTAACATTAAATTATTATAGGCCTACTCATTTATAGGTTTTCAAGCTTTCAAGCCTTTCATTGGAAGTATTTGATATTAAAGCTATGTACATTCTCTCACAAAGTGCCTTTGTTACCTGAGACTCTGACATAATAAGTAAGTAATAAGCCCTCCGATGTCTCAGTTTTACTTTGAGGTATATTCATCCTAAAATCTTCTAAAAAGTTCGCATTTTAACACAAGCATACATTTTTATATGGTTAGTGATGCATTTTTGTATGTGATTAGTTATATAATTTTTTTATAAATTTAAAAGCACGTTATTTTAGACTAATTAGCAAGAGTATGAAATTTCATGTCGAATATTATCTCTAGGTAATAATGTATAAATATAAATTTAGCACATAACTTGAGTCAGGGAAAAAAACATATTATAACTTATGTTATTTATTGTGTTTTATTCAAACGTTTGTCCCCTTAGAATGCATGTGTTTGTGTAACAAGAAATGGTTTAAATGTTAGTAGCAGTCGTGATGTCGCAAAGATAAGAAAAGCATATGAGAAACGTGCAAAAGGATACATAACATATTATTTAATATCCATGGAAACAACGTAGGTATATAATTTTATATTTTAGTTAATAATTTGAAAGTGAAATGTCGCACCTTGTTTAATCTTCGTCCAACTCACAACTAGTCGTGGAAGTATCGCCAGGAGCACTATTTGATGGCCAGGACCAGGACCAGGACTTACATTGATGAGGTACTTTCATTACAGTTTATGATCTCAATAGCACTTGTTACCTAAAACAGTTTAGGTCTTAGTTTTAACGAATATTTATCACATCATATAGTACCAGAAAAAATAACATATTATACAAATTTTTTTCTTGGGTTTATATTATAGTTGAAACATTCTAAGGTACGTTTTGTATAGAACTGCTAATTTGTGTTTTGTACTTTATTTCATCCTCTCTGTACCCAAAACATATAGTGGCAAGTGGTATACAATCATTTCTGATCTGAACAAAGGTAGTTCTACCTGTAATAATGTTTTTAATTAGTCATTTGTAGTACCAAAAGTTTAAAGAAATACATGTTATTGGATTATATACTAATATGAGTACCTACCATATAAAAATTTGAATAACCCCCTATATTAAATATTTGTTCCTTTATTACATTATGGTTGTATGTGTCAATATATTACTTTAAGACTTATTAGCCTGAAATCTTTATCGATATAACCGTTTACGGTATTGCTAATTTGTCTATTTACAAAAACACTTGGATTTTTCAGATTGTTGTTTTTACGTACCTAATTTACGTAGTATACAAAACAGTGCACTTTTAAACTTCTCTCAAAATTATTACAGGCCATATTACAGAAATAAAATTATATTAAAACTTGACTCGGAATATTTAAAGTTTATTCATCGCAAAAATCTCCTTTATAAGATTTCTAAGTAATGAAACAGTAAATAGTAAATGTGAATTGTTGAAAAAGGTCATATTATAAATGATAAAATTTTAAAGTAAAATTCAGGTCACGTTTATAACATCCATAAATATTTAAATATATTTAATGCATAAGATTTCATTGAACATGAAATAATAACATGTACTTAATGTTAGTAACAGTCATGATGTAAACAAGCAAGTAAAAGCAAAAATCTAAACAAAGCGACACAGGTGAAATATACACACCAGTGTACGTATTAATATTTTTATACATGGAAACAACAAACGACAGGTATAACAAAGCTTGCAATTAATACCAAGGGTTATATTTACACAATTCGTTAAACTTAGACTACGTTAGGTTTGAAAAGCGCGACCAGGAACAAGTGCCATGGCCAAAATCTTGATAAAGGCCAGGTCTTTATTAACTGTTCAGTTTAATGTTCAAAGACGTTAGGGCGTGGAAAATCTACACCAGGAGTACTATGGCGAAGACCGGGATCGAGACAAGGATTTATGGACGACTTACCTTATTATTTACAATTCAAAGATTTTCACTAACTATTATTTTTACCCAAAGCTATATACATTCTAGTCTTGCGATTATCAATTAAAGAAAAAAAAATAGTGAAACAATTCCTATGTTATTATAACACATTTTCAGTGAAGGGGATTTTAATTTTAAGGACTTTTGCAATGAATTTATTTTCTTGTGTAGTGATACTTAAGTTGATTAACATATAATTATGTTTCATGCGACAGCAGAAAAAAATTGTTATTTATGGTTTTAAATCCCTTCAGTACTATACATGTACAGAAAGAATCAGTCTACAATTACATATTCACCAAATCCAAATGTTTTATTGTCCATTCTCACATAGTTTATAACAAATGAAAAGAGTACTAGGAGAATTATTTACTTCAATTTGACTTAGAGCCATTTTTCAGGCAATATATAGTAGTGTAAAAACTTAAAAATTGAAAGCTAGTGAATTTTAGCTGACCTTGGATTAAAATTCAAAACGTATTGCGTTAATTTGTTTAAACTCAATCATTTCTAAACACGTTGTTGTTCAGATTTGAGGAGAATTATAGTCTACATCTTTTACTTTATTCAATTAGTTTATGAGATTACCACCAGAGCTTTCTTTACAAGAGATTATAACTTGCCGATTGTGATGATACAGTTATAGAAACAACTCCTTAGATTCCTTTGTCACCTATGGTTCACTTACACTATTAATACAAATTTTACTCTGAAAAAAAGGAAAAAATGCTATATTTGAAAATAATGCCCACTCCTAGTTGTTATGGCATTTTCCCCTATTAAAATACGAGTAATAAATGCTAGTTAAGATTGATATTCAATATTTCTGGTGTTATTGATTAAGCCCATGACGTAGTTATGCTATAAACTTTATTTCTTACGGAAATATTTAAAATAAAGAATGTAAATTGCCAACTGGATTTTTGAAGAAAGTCTAACATTTCCGGTTGGAAACTGAGGTAAATATATAGTCATCACTTTACTTCACAGACATATCAGTTCCTCACTAACTGGAACATTGTGATGGTCAATATATATGAGAAACGACTCGACAACCATACAGATAAAGTAACTCGCATGATGACTTAAAATTTATATTAGCTCTAAGTTCAAATTTAAGTTTTGTATTGTATTAAAATAGTTATTAGTAGACGTAATAAACTGGCTCCTTAGAAATTTATTGGGTTATTAGAAAATATTTGTTAAAGTATTTGTCATAAAATTAAATTCAGAACTTAGGTTAATATTATAAGTGATGTCCGTGTTAATTAAAAATAAAAGTTATCACAAAACCCATTTTTTGAGATTGTACCCTTAATTCCACTATTTAAATTAATTTATAAAGATAATAGTTAACGTCATGTTCAGCTCTGCGTCCTTATATTGTCTTATATTCCACTTAAGTTAGTTCTGTTATATTTTTAAAACTTTAGTAATACGCTGGGCTTTAGCGAAACTCATCACTCGTGAGGCTTGAAATATTTTAATTTTGTCTGTCTGTCAGTTCGCACGATATTCCGAAAACGAACTGACTAGATTTCAACATTTGCATGAAGGTTAATTTATATTTTTGAGAAACACTGTGTTTGATATTAGTATGTGTTAACCGGTTGGATTCTGATGAGCTTCAGCGAATACTTTTGCAAAGTTCTTATAGGTAACCATGATGGAAACGAGAAAATATTGAAGAAATAAATATGTGAATAATTTAGTACTATTATGTAAGATTTTAACAAGTTACATTTTTATTCACAGTTTAAAAATAATTTATAACATATTGCAGCCAATTTTAAACGTTAGTGACAATATTGAACTTTATCGCACTCTCGCCTTTCACTTGCTTACCAGAAAACTGGTATAAAACTTTGAATGAAATTTCTACATAAAGAAAAATGAGTTATACATGATGGTGCATGTCCGATCTCGGAATAAGGCTGAGTGTCATAAAACTGATTCGTTATTATTTACATTTCAAATAATACATATTTTCGCAAGTCTATTACTCGTTACTGGTTAGCTTAAGTTTTATCTAACGTTCTTGTAACTAATCTTTCAATACTTGCAACTAATACACTTTTCTGTCTGACTAATAATCACCTGAGTAGGTCATGTTTAAGTGTTTACGTGTAATAATTTATATAAATGTGAACAGGTTAGCAAATAAACATTATTTTAAACCATATTGTTTTGTACTTCTCTTTGTACACAAAACAAATATCAGTCAATCCAGTAATTCTGTACAGGACGCCATTGCTATTTTAAAATACTTAAATATTAAATCTGTAATCTGACAACTCTTTGATTAAACTATATTATAATTTATATTTCATAATAAGAACTTTGCATTATATAGCAATAATAATTATAGCATATTAATGCAAAGGTGCACTTGCATATCTATTGGGCTAATGCTGACAAATTACTAGAATGTGCCTAGTAGACGTCTTCTAACGTAGCTGAATAATTCTGTCTCAACTTATCAACTCAAGGGCCAGAGTTCGAGTTCTGGTTTGTACACGCTGTTTCCGCATAGTAAAAATACAAACTAAATACATAAAAATACTTCTTCGTTAGTATTTGAATTTAAATAACAGTATCAATAAAACCTAAAACTGGCAGCAGAATTTAACTTTTTGTAGAATTAGTTTAATTTCTTTCCAGTTCAGGAATTATAAACTGTTCATATACTTGAATTTTTAGGTATTAAATTTACGAATGGCTTCAAATAATAGATTTAAATACTTATTAAATACCTGTTCCGTTTAAGGTGAAGGCTACTAAAACTATTGACTTACATAAACTCAAATGACTGTATTTAATATGTGTGTTACTACGTCTCTCTCATGCTATAAATGGAATGTTATAAAGAAAATATGAAAGTGAAAGCAGTTTCAAGCATGTATATTTAGAAAGCCTAAAATAAATTGTGTTCCTAAGATCTCGTTTTTCCAAGAAAATGTTGTTTGAAAAAATATGAAGAATTCATGTAATGTATCTGCTAGCTCTAACACAATAATATTTACTTATACATTTACTTTCCCCAGAGTGTTCACTTCTGGTTGGTTTATATCTTCCGGTTGAACCCACACTAGGTACAGTAAAAACCGATGTCACTTAAATCTGTACAACCTTATGGATATCCAGGAGTGGTACATGACTAACTTAAAATGTCGAGATTCTGCAAGGTAATTCGATAGGTCTGATCTACTGCGGGAGATGACTGTTGGAGTTTGTAGTGTTCGTGCCCTATGAGTCAATGATACTTGCCAGCCTAGACAAGTGTGCCACCCGGAAATAGACCGGCTTTTATTGGAGAGGCTGGCTCAGAGCTGGCTTTCTCTTCTTACGCGCACGCCTCTAGTGGCTGGATAAATTTCACCAAATTTATTATCTTCAATGGTGAGGCATTTATGGAAATAATGTTTTGTCGAGGTCATAGATGAATTATAAAGGTCGGAAATATACGTGTTTTTTTTTAAATAGGCTTCTCAACCTAATTATGTATGCCCGTATATCTTCTTTAACGGTGCACTTAGGTAAATTAAAATTTGCAACTGGAAATATAAATCATTTGAGCCAAAATCGTTTTTAATACAGACATTCCAGGTTCTGGAATTTTAGGTTTGTAGAAATCCCATACAAGTATTATCCCACTGGAACGTAACATTAAAAATGAGCAAACTCATACTTATTAAATGTTTGGCCACAGTAGCAACAGCACCTTCTTGATTAATTAACTAGCCGTACGTTTACATATTTTTAACTTGCAGAAAAATGAAAATTATAAACACCTACTTAGCCCAAATGTGAGTTAGCTTACACGAATTTTAGAGGAAAGGCATACTAACGTTATAAAATCAGTATAAAAATAAAGTAAATATATTTTTTATTCTTCTGACATGAATGGAAATTTATTTGCACTATAATAGATCAACCTGAATTATGTATGCTTACTATAAATCTATTAGTTTCAGAAGCGTAATATACAGTTCATGAATAAATTTTCGAATATTCTGTGTTAAATGTTTATAACATTTTAAAGCTATTTTATGTATTCTGTGGTTCTGTTGTAATAATCAGAATTTAGTTTTTATTAAGTGCATGTTTTAGAGTAAGGTTGCATGGAATAGACACACAACAAGTCAGTTGTAGTTCCAGACTTAAGCGTATCAACGCTTTAGCTTTTTTTGTTTACTTTAACCTAGATTGTAGTTATGAATATTGATTCAGTCATTTTCCCGAAGAATAGATCAGATTGTAGACTTTGAATGTACGTAGACTGATTTTATTGTATCACTGAGCGATGGTAAAAAATCGGGAATAATCCTGTTTCCTTCAAAAATTTTACTAGTAATTCGTGAAGTAACGTTAGGAATAATCCTTAGTGGACATTTAAAAGTGCATTGTATGGCAGACTACTTAAATCTGATAGGATGCTATGTAGGTTTTGTAGATGTAGCTGTATAGTAGCATGCCATGTCAAACGTGCATGTGGTTTGGATTTTGAAACAATCATGATATAAATATGTTTATTGATGTATTTGTAACTAGAGAATGTACGACTATGTTATACGGGAATTTGCTTGCCTTTAAGTAATAGCCGCAGCGTAAGAAATGCCTGCACAGTTGAAAATTAAAAGACAATAGGGAAACAGCTGAAACATACCCAACAGTACAATATGTACAAATTACGTATATCCAAAGAAACAGAAAGATACAGGATTTGTTCAGTCATTTTTCTATAGCTCAGTTTATGTTGAAAATTGCTCTATTTCGAGCTCGTCCGGGAAACTCCTCCAGGATACAATATGGCCAGGACCAGGACCAAAACTTACAAATGAGTTACTTTTTTTAATTTTTTTAGAAATCACAGCATCTGCGCCTCGATCTCACACTACCAAAGCAGTTTACAAATCCTAGTTTTAGTGACAGAAAACTGGAACAGTTGCATTGACAACACTATTATTAAATTACAACTTTGAAATACGTGTAAATCATTACATTGAGTTGATTTCTAGATTTATTAAGGATGTCATAGCTTTGTTTAAATACTGCAAATGTTGTGTTTTAGGCTATTTACAATCCGCTCTATACCCAAAGAATACAGGGAGAATCGTTTTTGTAATATAACATAAACGAAATTGTGACACGTGGTGAAATTGGACCTGTTTTTATATATTTGATGAAAAATCAATACAAGAAAATATGTGTCATATATTTTCTTACTTACGTCAAACCGCCTTCTTTCTGACGTATTTTCATGGAATAAATATTGAAATTGTAGTAAACTTAGTGTATGCTTACTAAATAATAATATCGGTGATTGACTATATCATGTTACACTGTTTCAATTACATATAAAAAAGCATTATAGGGTAGCTTTGAAAAGAATAATATACTATAACTTTTAACTTTAAGAATTAGTTACTGAATCGTAAACCAGAACTCTCTCCTGTCGAGAGTGTAATAAATAACTTTCTTATTGTACTCCATTATTGCTTTCATAAATTAAAAATTAAGGAATTAAATAATTTTATAATATTCTTTTCAGGACAGGACTATAATACGTGCACCTTCTCATCTATTGGGTACACGCTAAAGAAATATTACTAGAATGTGCCTGGTAGACATCTTCTACTGTCTTGGTCGTATCTGTTTACCTATTCAGCTATACCACGTAAAGCTTCAGAGTTTGAGTTCCGAATCGGACGCGCTATTTACTAACAATAGTCTTAATATACACGGGTGCTAGTTATGAATGGAAATTGTGTTATTCTGAGTCAAGCGTGTTTATTACAAATTACAAATAAAATAACTTAATGGAAGTAGTTTCTTAATAAAGAGATAATGCATTTGGTCCTTTACGTCCTGTGCAGATATAATCAAATGCCTCTTTAAGCACAAAATCGACTCTATATATATATATATATATATATATATATATATATATCTTTATATATATATTTCTTGTGTGCGTGTGTATGGTCTTAAACTCCTCCTAAACGGGTGGACCGATTTTAATGAAACTTTTTGTGTGTCTTCTGTTGGATCCGAGAATGGTTTAGATTCATAATTCGGTCCAATTTTAATAGTTTATTTAATTCATTTTTTAATAATAAATTGTTGTTGATGGTGGAGTGTTTTACATTGGATCCGCCAGACTGCGCCACGACACGTAATAAAAAGTGAACTGTTACTTAACACTGTGAATATTTTCAGCTGAAGTTCATCCAAGAGGCAGAAACATTTGTTCACATTTAAAATTTAGAAAGTTCATTTACATTTGTAAAGTGCTTGATCAGTAGTATAATGCAGATTGCAAAGATGTTTCACCAATTGTTCTACGTAAACATTATAATATTACAACACAGCTATGTTTTTCTATTTCAATTCCAGGTTTTCCCTACAGTTTGTGCTGCTATCAAATTTGTGCGTTGTTTTGTAACATTCTGTAATTATTGTGTGAGTGCTAATTGTTATAATACATTAATAGAGATTGAAGATGTTTGAAGTGCATAAAAAACTATAGTTATTTATTAAAGTTATTGAACTCATTTTGCAAATTTATTGAAGTGAGTATATTGGTCGCATACCTCAAATAACCTAAGTAGCATACAAATCAAAAGGTTGTGTTTCTATGTGTGAATATTGTTAACAGTTTAGATAATCAAGTTTTAAACTAATTGGATTTAAAATAATTTGTTGTAATTTACATTTTTTAATCTGCAGTCAGAATTGGTCACATAAGTTCAAATTAAGTAGCATACAAATCACATGTGTGAATAACTACTTATTGTTAATAGTGTAGGAATTGGTTTTAAATTAAATTCTGTTGGCCAGTTCCGATATTATACTGTAATTTTGAATTACTAATTTTATAACAAGTATATTTTTTAAATTCACAACTTAATTTATCGTAATGCTATTGAATGTACAATATTTTTTGTTAATCCTTCAGGAGTGTACATAAACAAATTAGATGATTTTCTGTTAAGGCTGAAGTTTAATAAGTGGCCTCCATCACAATCGAATTATTGATATTTCTGAATAGCCTATCCAAACTACTGAATTTCATTATGGTTATTTATTCGGCAAATTTAATTAAATTTTTAATTATAAATTGTTGTTGATGTTGGAGTGATTTATATTGGATCCGACAGACTGCGCTACGACACGTAATACAAAGTGAACTGATACTTAACAGATGTGAATATTTTCAGCTAAAGTTCACCAAACAGGCAGAAACATTTGTTTACATTTAGATTACATTATTATAAAGTGCTTGATCAGTAGTCTAACGCAGATTGCAAAGTTAAATTTTCACCAATTAATTGTTCTATGTAAACATTATAATATTACAACACAGCCATACGTTTAATCAATAATAGTCTTGAAAGCATAGAGTAAGCATGAACATATAAAAATAACACCACTTCTTATTTCAATATATTCTGTACTCACTTTGGAGGATAGAGATTATCCAGATATAAAATTGGAAGTTTTATCTTTTACCTGAAATTGACAGTTTGTGCTGCTATCAATGTGTGTGTGTTGTTTTGTAAGGTTCATGTTTCAAAAGTAAATACGGCAAATAACATTAAAATAAAAAGTGTACTACGTGGCCGCGTTATAAGTTTATAAAAGCCAACAGGCAAAAAGAAGAAAATAAAAAAGTAAAACATTGTGTAATTATTGTGTGAATGCTAAAATTGTAATAGTACATTAATAGAGATTATTGGTCGCATTATCTCAAATAACCTAAGTAGCATACAAATCAAAAGGTTATGTTTCTATGTGTGAATATTGTTAACATTTTAGATAATCAAGTTTTAAACTAATTGGATTTAAAATAATTTGTTGTAATTTACATTTTTTAATCTGCAGTCAGAATTGGTCACATAAGTTCAAATTAAGTAGCATACAAATCACATGTGTGAATAACTACTTATTGTTAATAGTGTAGGAATTGGTTTTAAATTAAATTCTGTTGGCCAGTTCCGATATTATACTGTAATTTTGAATTACTAATTTTATAACAAGTATATTTTTTAAATTCACAACTTAATTTATCGTAATGCTATTGAATGTACAATACTTTTTGTTAATTCTTCAGGAGTGTACATAAACAAATTAGATGGTTTTCCGTTAAGGCTGAAGTTTAATAAGTGGCCTCCATCACAATCGAATTATTGATATTTCTGAATAGCCTATCCAAAACTACTGAATTTCATTATAGTTATTTATTCGGCAAATTTAATTAAATTTTTAATTATAAATTGTTGTTGATGTTGGAGTGATTTATATTGGATCCGACAGACTGCGCTACGACACGTAATACAAAGTGAACTGATACTTAACAGATGTGAATATTTTCAGCTAAAGTTCACCAAACAGGCAGAAACATTTGTTTACATTTAGATTACATTATTATAAAGTGCTTGATCAGTAGTCTAACGCAGATTGCAAAGTTAAATTTTCACCAATTAATTGTTCTATGTAAACATTATAATATTACAACACAGCCATACGTTTAATCAATAATAGTCTTGAAAGCATAGAGTAAGCATGAACATATAAAAATAACACCACTTCTTATTTCAATATATTCTGTACTCACTTTGGAGGATAGTGATTATCCAGATATAAAATTGGAGGTTTTATCTTTTACCTGAAATTGACAGTTTGTGCTGCTATCATTGTGTGTGTGTTGTTTTGTAAGGTTCATGTTTCAAAAGTAAATACGGCAAATAACATTAAAATATAATAGAATGAAGTTATAAAAAGTGTACTACGTGGCCGCGTTATAAGTTTATAAAAGCCAACAGGCAAAAAAAAAAGAAAAAGTAAAACATTGTGTAATTATTGTGTGAATGCTAAAATTGTAATAGTACATTAATAGAGATTATTGGTCGCATTATCTCAAATAACCTAAGTAGCATACAAATCAAAAGGTTGTGTTTCTATGTGTGAATAACTATTGTTAACATTTTAGATAATTAAGTTTTAAACTAATGGACAGATTTAAAATAATTTGTTGTAATTTACATTTTCCATCTGCAGTCAAAATTGGTCAGATAAGTTCAAATTAAGTAGCATCCAAATCACATGATGTGTGAATAACTATTGTTAATAGTGTAGGAATTGGTTTTAAATTAAATTAAATTTAGATAAGCTAATCAGGAATATCAATAGAGGTTATCCAGATATAAAATTGGCAGTTTTAGTAAAATACACTTTTAACTTAAATTTGTAAATATTAAGTGTGCACCGATTGATCAGTTAATTTTTTGTTTATAAATAAATTGTTTTTTATCTTGGTATGTTTTAAATTGAATCCAGCAGAATGTGCTACGATCGCAGTTTCAAATGTTTTTCTATTTTAATTCCAGGTTTTCCCGACAGTTTGTGCTGCTATCAAATTTGTGTGTTGTTTTGTATCATCGTGTAATTATTGTGTGAGTGCTAATTGTAATATTAAATTAATAGAGAATCACATGTGTCAATAACTATTGTTAATAATGTAGGAATTGGTTTTAAATTAAATTCTGTTGGCCATTTCTGATACTATACTGTAATTTTAAATAACTATAATGAAATTCAGTAGTTTAGATAGGCTAATCAGAAATATCAATAATTCGATTGAGATGGTGGCTGCTTATTATACTTCAGCCTTTAAATAACTGTAATTTGGATCGTCGTTTTAGTAGTTTAGATAGGCTATTCAGATATATCAATAATTCAATTATGATGGTGGCCACTTATTGTACTTCAGACCTATAGGGAATACTTATTTAGTATATTAGATAAATTAAATTCTGTTGGCCAGTTCCGATACTATACTGTAATTTTAAATAATTATAATGTAATTCGGTAGTTTAGATAGATTAATCAGAAATATCAATAATTCGATTGTGATGGTGGCCATTTATTGTACTTCAGACCTATAGGGAATACTTATTTAGTATTTTAGATACCGTAGTCTACGTTGTTATACATTTTTATCTAGAAGTTACTTAAATAAAATTACATATTCAATAACTTCCTCATATTCATTGTTTACTATTATACAGAATTTTATTTTTACAGAAAAATGCCACGTCTTCGTGGAAGAGGACGAAATATTGGTCGACGTACTCGACACGCACAATTGGCCCATGATCGTCGATTGAATAGAACAGATCAAGAACACTCAACGGATAATGTAACTTTAATGGATCAAGTTGCACGTACACGTGCAAATGAAAATTCAGAACAACGGAATCAACGTCTCCGTGCTAATGCATTAAGACAACGTGAGGCACGTCAACGAACGACCAATGCACACAGAGAGCGTAACCAACGGCGAATGCAAGATAGTCGAGCATTGACACGAGCATCTCTTAATCGTCTCGCATTTGAATATGACCCTGAAATAGACTATTCATCACATGTACTAATTATGATCGGCAGTATGGACAAAGAGTGTCAATATTGTCATGCTTTGAAGTACAAAGATGAAACAGCTGGTTTATGTTGCACATCTGGAAAAATTTCACTGCCACCATTAAAACCACCACCCGAACCTTTAAAATCACTATTAGCTGGAACCACATCTCAATCAAAATTGTTTTTTAAAAAAATTCGTAAATTCAATTCTTGCTTTCAAATGACATCATTTGGAGCAACAAAAATTGTTCATAATGAAGATGGACGTAATTTTGAATCTACATTCAAGATTCAAGGTCAAGTTTACCACCAAATTGGTTCATTGCTTCCAATGCCTGATGCTGATCCAAAATTCTTACAAATTTATTTTATGGGTGATGAGGAGCAACAAACCCATATGCGCTGTGTATACAATCATATGGAGCAAATGGAGGAACGAGAAATTGTGGACATTTTGGAAACGTTTTTTCTAAACCATAACCAATTGTTACGATTGTTCAAGACTCTTTCTAACAGACTGGAATACGACAACTACGTCATTGTTATTAAAGCAGACAAAGTGCCCCATGGAGAGCACGCAGGCACATATAATGTTCCAACTCTTAATGAAGTTGCAGTTGTTATGGCTGGTGATCCATGTGAACGTCGAGATATTCGCATACAACGCAGAGATAACACGATGCAAATAATTCAAGACAATCATCGTTCTTATGATGCACTGCAATATCCATTGATATTTTGGGAAGGAGAAGATGGATATCATTTAAATATTAAACAACGGAATCCAACTACAGGTAAAACTTATAGATTATTATTATTTATAGAATAGAATAGAAAATTCTTTATTTTACTGCAATACAATTTAGTACAATAAATACACATTTACAACTCTACATGAATATGTATTTTACACCCTTAAACATGTACAACAATAAATAACTATATTATACTTAAAGATAATTTTTAATTGATTCTTAGAGATGCTATTATACATGTTAGACGCAAGAAACAACCGAAAAATCCCCCGCAAAAAACCATTCCATAATAAAAACGGCATGACATAAATAAAACTATCAACATATTTTACCATCAAGAAACTTTGACTTATTACAAACAGTCCCTCGCAAAGGGCGCCCCAGTCACCCCAAACATCCAAAATACAATATACTTATATTTAAATTTAAATAATAGTTGTACATTGACTACATTATTTGAACAAACCATGATAAAAAACACTCAAGTTTTCCAACTTAAAAATTGGTTGCAAATGAATACTCACTATGTTTTCATAACTAAGCAAAATAAATAGGTTATCCCCTATGAAAATTCCTGTGGTGGGATCGCCAGCACGTTAAAATTATTAAAGATTAAAAAACGGCATGACATAAATAAATAAGTATATTATTAAACTATCAAAATAACTAAACATGTAATATCTGTGCAATAGTAAGTTAAATTAAATATAATCAGAACCACATACAAAATAATATGTTGCGAACCTAACTATTTGCAATTAAAACTGTTAATAATGCAGTTGCAATAGTGTTCTATTGTACAATTTTCAAAACAATATCTAGATTTTCTGTAATAAAAAGCCACTTTCTTAAGTTAGACAAAAATTGATCTATATTAGAAAAAATTTCAAGTTGGTGGATGATTGTATTAAAAACTCGGAGTGCAATACTACTGTAAAAATTTTGATACGCTGCTGAATGTGATTTCGGAACATGCATTACTTGACATCGTCTTAAGTTATGGTTTGTACTACGAGTCATTACGGAGAAAGCTGTACTTCTTACAAAAAATTGTTTTAACACTTTATAAATAAATAGATGCTTTAGTGGAAACAATTTCAAATCAAGAAAAATCGGCCAGGCATGCTCAAGCTTTCCCTTTCCTGCAATCACACGGACAAAGTGTTTTTGTAATATAATAATAGGATAAAGTGTCGATTGGTAGGCTCCGCCCCAGCAAGCAATTCCATACCCCAGCCTGGATCCAATGAGAGCGTGATACACATTGATCATAACCTTCCTTGGACATAATTGTCGAAGCAAATAAAACTTTCTTAAGCTACTGTACAGTTCCTTTTTCAATTTTAAAATATGTGACTTCCATGTTAGCTTACTGTCGATAATCAGTCCAAGGTATTTAATACTATTGTTCTGTTCTATAATCATGCAATTGCACTGTTGGTAGGTATTGTTTAAAACAATTAAAATCATGGAATTTCAAAGGTGTTTCCAAATTGTACTCTGTCTTTAGACCAAAAATGAAAAACTTTGTTTTTTCACTCAAAATCATGTAATTTTTATCAAACCATAAACGTAATAGTTTTAAATCATTCTCCATTTCATTTTTCAAGGTGTTTAAACATTAATTTTAAAAATAAAAGCTGTGTCATCGGCAAAGGCAAACACGCGACCCCTGAAGCGCCCATTACACAAGTCATTGATGTAAATCAAAAATAAAACTGGATTATTCTTTTTTTTAACCAATCATTTCTGTTTATCTTAAAAATGTTTTTATTTCCAGGTGAAGAACTGATCAAGAAAGTTAGTGCGATGAACTTCTACGCATACCGGTTGATGATTCGTGCTAATGAAGAAAATCACATTCTCCGATGCAGACAGCTATTTCATCAGTATGTAGTCGATATGTATGTTAAAATCGAAAGTGAGAGGTTACGGTATATAAAATTTAATCAAGTAAAACTTCGTTCTGAGGAATACATTCATTTACGTGATGCTGTAATCGGTAACGTAGATGCAACGAATGATATAAACAACATCGGTACCGCATATATTCTTCCATCATCATACATTGGTAGTCCGCGTCATATGCAAGAATATATTCAAGACGCCATGACTTACGTACGTGCATACGGCCGACCAGATCTTTTTATCACATTTACGTGTAATCCAAACTGGGATGAAATTAACATTTTACTGTTGTCAGGTCAAACAACAATGCATCGCCATGATATTACTGCACGTGTGTTCAAACAAAAATTAAAATCTTTGATGAATTTGATTACACATCACTCGGTATTTGGTGAAACACTATGTTGGCTTTACTCTGTTGAATGGCAAAAACGAGGTTTACCTCATGCGCATATTTTGATTTGGTTAGTGGATAAAGTATGCCCACAAGAAATTGACAAAATTATTTCAGCGGAGATTCCGGATCCGAATTTTGATAAAGAATTATTTAACATTGTTACTACTAATATGATCCATGGTCCATGTGGTACTCTAAATATGGTGTCACCATGTATGGATAATGGGAAATGTACAAAACGTTTTCCAAAACCATGTCAAACTGATACTATCACCAATATCGACGGTTATCCATCTTACCGTCGTAGAGACGTAGACAATGGTGGTCAATCATATGAATTACGCCTGTCAAACGGTGTAAGAGTAGATATTGATAATCGCTGGGTGGTTCCATATTCACCATTGCTGTGCAAAACCTATAAAGCACACATAAACGTTGAATTATGCAGTTCGGTGAAGTCTATCAAATACATTTGTAAGTACGTTCATAAGGGCAGTGATAAAGCTATATTTTCTGTTCAAAATGTAAACGACAATGATGAAATAACACGTTATCAATTGGGGAGATACATAAGTAGTAATGAAGCTATTTGGCGCATTTTTTCGTTCCCTATACATGAAAGGAATCCTGCTGTTATACATTTGGCTGTGCACCTTGAAAATGGACAGCGTGTTTATTTTACAGAACAGACTGCAATACAACAAGCTTTAACAGCTCCAAAAACAACTCTTACTGAATTTTTCAACCTTTGTAAACGACAAGATGTTGTTGGTCAATTCGCAAAGACGTTACTGTATACTGATGTTCCTAAATTTTTTACATGGAATAAACAATCAAAACGTTGGGAACCACGGAAACGAGGCATTCCAGTCCCAGAGTTCACCAATATATTTATGACAAATACTCTAGGCAGATTATATACAGTTCATCCTAAGCAACGCGAATGCTTTTTTCTGCGTTTGTTATTGGTTAATGTTCCTGGACCAACATCCTTTCAATATTTGCGAAAAGTAAATGGTATTTTATATGACACTTTCTTTGATGCATGTTGTGAGTTAAATTTATTGGAGGATGATAACCATTGGGACCTCACACTTGCAGATGCAGCACTGAGCTCATCTCCACAGCAAATTCGTCAATTATTTTCAATAATATTGACAACGTGTTTTCCAACTGAAGCATCTACTCTGTGGAACAAATATAAAGACTCAATGAGTGAAGATATTTTGCATCGTATTAGAGCTACTAATCAAAATCCCAACATTGAATTCTCAGAAGAAATATATAACAAGGCATTAATAATGATTGAAGATATTTGTACTCTCATTTCGAACATGCCGCTCATCCATTTCAACATGCCAGCACCGAACCGCCCAGCAGCAGATATCATCAACAGCGATGTTCAACGTGAACACCAATTCGATATGACTTATTTGGCTACTTTTGTTGCTAATAATGAACGATTGCTTACTGTTGAGCAACGAAATGTGTATGATCGAATAAACGTATCATTTGCAGCACAACAAGATGGATTCTTTTTTTTGGATGCACCAGGTGGCACTGGCAAAACATTTCTCATCTCACTGATACTTGCGCGCATTCGATCACAAAATCATATTGCATTGGCAATTGCTTCATCAGGCATTGCAGCCACCTTACTTGATGGTGGACGGACTGCGCATTCAGCACTTAAATTACCTTTAAATATTCATACAAATCCCGAAGCAATGTGTAACATAAATAAGCATTCAGGCATGGCAAAAGTTTTGAAAAAGTGCAAAATTATTATCTGGGACGAATGTACAATGGCCCACAAGCATTCGCTTGAAGCTCTCGACAGATCCCTAAAAGATATCAAAGATGATACTAGGCTTTTTGGTGGTACTCTACTTCTGCTGTCTGGTGATTTCAGACAAACATTACCCGTCATTCCACGTGCGACATATGCGGACGAAATAAATGCATGTTTGAAAGAATCTTATCTATGGCGAAGTGTCAGCAAATTATGCCTTACTCTTAATATGCGCGTTCAACTTCACAATGATCCATTAGCGTCAGAATTCTCTAAAATATTGTTAGACATTGGCAATGGTAAAGTTCAATTTTATGAAAATACACAATATATAAGACTCCCAGAGAATTTTTGCAACATGGTGGCTACCAAAGATGACTTAGTAAAATGTGTATTTCCAGATTTGCAACATAATTATACCAATCATGCATGGCTATGTGAGCGAGCTATTTTAGCCGCAAAAAATTTAGATGTTGATGCAATCAATTTTAAAATACAACAATCTTTGCCTGGTAATGAAATTACATTCAAATCAATTGACACCGTTGTTGATCCTGATGAAGCTGTCAACTATCCTGTAGAGTTTTTAAATTCACTGGATTTACCTGGAATGCCACCACATAATTTGCGATTGAAGATTGGTTCACCAATAATTTTGCTTCGGAATTTGAATGCTCCGAAATTGTGTAATGGAACGAGACTGGTCATAAAAAAAATCATGGCCAACATTCTTGAAGCCAGTATTTTAAGCGGAAGATTTCAAGGTAAAGTTGTACTTCTACCACGGATCCCAATAATTCCTTCAGATTCGCCTATACCATTCAAACGTTTGCAATTTCCAATCCGCTTGGCATTTGCTATGACTATTAATAAGTCACAAGGTCAAACAATGACAGTTTGTGGCTTAGATTTAGAAAATCCATGCTTTTCTCACGGCCAGTTATATGTTGCGTGTTCCAGGGTCGGAAAACCATCTAATTTGTTTGTGTATACTCCTGAAGGATTAACAAAAAATATTGTACATACAATGGCATTAAGATAAATTAAGTTGTAAATTGAAAAAATATACCTGTTATAAAATAGTTTGTTTCAACTTTTTTACCTTCAGTTTAAATAAGTTTAAGTTTTCATTTAAAACATCCTCTACATTTCACTTCACTCATGTTGTACTCACACACTATCAGTTGGTGGAAGTGTGATTAAATGTACATGTAATGACGTTAGATATAGTAATAACTTTAATATAAATTTTTATGAAAACAGCCCAGATTGTGTCAGATTAATCAAAGTTTAAAATTTTCGAATTAAAGACGTGTGCACAGGACAACGTCTGTCGGGTCTGCTAGTATATATATATATATATATATATATATATATATATATATATATATATATATATATATAAAACAGTTTATTATTTTAAAATACTCTAATATGTTTCAATTTATACTGAGCAATAGCTTATCTATGCAATGAGTATGGATAATTAATTAAGCTAGTGTGACTAACCTGCTAGTGTTAGGGTACTGGTTTGAACATTGCGGAATAGAAATAAAAACGGTTATAGTTTTCATTTTATAAGCCATATACACGTGCTAATAATTTCAAAAAAATCACGGTAAAATATTTCAAAATTAAAATAGATATAATTAAACTTGTATTTTACACTTTTTCCAAATCATTGCTCATTTTAAATTAATTTATTTATTATTTTAAAATAGTATTTTCCTTCCCTAAGTAATTATATAATTGCAGTTTAAATTTACAGTGAACAGTCAAACAGTTTCTATTTAGTTACAACGCTTTTTAAATTAGCAGGGTTTTTACAATGAGGAAGATCATCTTGATCAACAAATAACATTCGTATATTTTGTGAGCTAAAGAAGAACTTGAGGTTTATGTTTTTATATCTTCTTAGTACTCTAAGTGTGCAGGAAGAATCAGTTTACAACCATTTCCAACACATCGTCCAAGTTAGTCCAAGTCCAAGTCGCTGTGACCATGGGGGGGGGGGGTGGATCCCCCATATCTTTCTAGGCCTCTGCCGGTTAGGCTTTTGCCTTGTGTCTCGAGGGTCAAAGCCCTAGTAGCTTTCGCTACCTGTCAGTGGGGTGAAGTGTCGTGGTGCAGTCGAAGTTGTAGTCGATGTCATCAGTCATCCATGGGAAGACGCAGTTGGGGGACCTCCTGGGCGCGAAGCTCACGGTTGTGATCCCACGGTAAGGACTCTGCAGCTTCCTCAAGCCTCGATGTCAGGCCTTCTACGAAGCTCCTGATGGTAGGGACGTTGGACAAAGCCCTGACTACGATGTTCCTCACGAACCAGGGCGACCCAGTGGCCCACCGGAGACACACGCTCTGGACAGCGAGCAACAGCCTCCTTGCGGTCTTGCAGGTGAGGTGGTACCATGCTGGGGCCGCATATGTGAGCACTGGTCGTATCAGAGCCGTGTAGAGCAGGACCTTCGTCCTGGTCGGTAACTTCGTGGAGTTGAGCACTGAGCAGGGGGCCGATGCTGCCGAAGGTCCAGGAGTACCCCCAGGTACTTGACTGAAGTCTTCCACGGTATGTCGTCGCCGTTGAGTGACAGGTGACGGCCGTCCGCTTGTCTCCTTTTCCTCGTGAAGTTTATGGCTTCACATTTGTCAACGTTGACCTTGATCCTCCACTTGGTCAACCAGGGCTCCATTAGGTGCAGCTGCCACTGGATGTAGAGCCCAGCCATCCTCAGGTTGGCAGAAGTGGCCGTGAGGAGCGCATCGTCCGCGTACAGGGAAAGCTGCACTCTCGGAGCGACCAATCGTTTGTGTACCATAGGTACAGGATCGGGCCGAGGACTTATCCCTGTGGCACACCAGATGTCACTGGGCGGGTCGCGGAGGTGGATCGGGCAACGCTGACGGAGAAGGTCGGGAGGTGGAGATAGCTACGGAGCAGCCGGAAAATCCTGCCAGGCAATGGAGACAATGACAGCTTGAAGGGCAGTCCTTCGTGCCACACCTTGTCGAAGGCTTTGCTCACGTCTATCAGGACCGAAGTGGAGTGGTGCTTCCTTCCTACAGCTCCGGTGATGTTTTTCAGGACTCTGCGAAGCTGAAGCGTGGTGGAGTGGTCGGTGCGGAAGCCGAATTGTTCTGTCCTGATAGACGTGAAGAACTCCTCAGGGAATCTCGCCAAGACGATCTTCTCCAGAATCTTGGAGAGCACAGGCAGGAGGGAGATCGGCCTGTGGTTCTACGGGAAGAGAGGGTCCTTGCCGGGCTTGGGTATCATGATCACCTTGGCATCCTTCCAGGTGGTCGGGAAGTGAGCCAGGCGTAAGCATGAGTTGAAGATGCAGGTGATCGTGACGATCACCCAAGCCGGCAGGTTCTTCAATGCTGGAGTTCCTAAGGAGTGCGGGCCAGGGGCCTTCTTCGGGCGAAGGCGGCGAATGTGGTCTTGCACTTCAAGTGTAGTCACAGTGGGCAGTAGGTCGTCTTCGTCAGGTTGGTATTCCTCCAGGAAGTTTTCAATCATTTCGCACGTCGTAGACACCCGCGTATGGGGAGAATTGATCTTCCATGGTGTCGGCGAAGGCCTCTGCTCGATCTCCAGGGGAGTAGACAATACCACGCTATCCATGAAGTGGTCGGTTGGTCTTCTTCTCCCCTCGAAGTGCCCTGGAGATTTACCAGAGGCCGCCGACACCACCGTCAGCTTGATGTTCCACAAAGTCATCCCACGCAGCCTCTCTGTGTACAGCCAGGAGACGAGAGCACTTCCTGGCCTGGCGGTTGAAGGTCTGCTTGGCGTGGGGACATCTGGATTGCTGATACTCCCTTCACAGTCTGCGACGAAGGCGAATCTCCTCTCTCAACTAATCGGGTAGAGGTGGAGTGATGTCAGTCCGGGAGAGAGGAGATGACGAGGCCGTCATAGCTTCTTGGAGGATGGAAGTCAAGTCGTGTACTTGTCGGTCTAGCTGGTCCGGTGACTCGGCAGGGGTTGGTGGGAGCCGATGTCTGTCAGCGAGGTGGTTTGCAAAGTGGTGCCAGTTGATCTTGGTGGGACGAGTAGGAGGATATGGTGGCGCTCCGTCGTCCGAGAGGTCGAAGACAACTGGCACGTGGCCTGACGAGAGATCAGACACTGCAAACACCTCGATGTGTCCGTCCAGCGAGCCAGCTAGACCGATGTCCAGGAGGTCCGGGAGGTGCCGTCCATTGTGATTGTAGTGCGTGGGCTCCTCAGGTGTCAGTAGTTGGATGTGTAGTCGGTTGTCCAGGAGACGGTGGAGACTTCTGCCGTTGGAATTGGTGTTCCGGCATCCCCAGTCCAGATGATTTGCATTGCGGTCCCCAGCAACAAGGGCAGGGTAACCAAAACGCAGCAGGGCATCAAGGCAGCGAGTTTGCTGAGTGTTTCTAGGTGGATTATAGACGGAGGCAATCTCCAGTTTGGCTCCGCTGTAGTGGATGGCAATCCGGGTGATCTCAGCTCCTGGGGCACGGACTGCTGCCAGGAGACGATGGGTCACTCGGCGATGCACCATGATCGCCGGGTCGGTTGTTCTGCATCTGCCTATCGGTGCGGTATATCTGGTAATTGGAGATATTGAAGCGATCTGTCGCCCTAAGGTGAGTCTCCTGTAGAAGAGCAACGTCCACATCCATTTCAGTTAGTATCTGACTGAGTTCCAGCCGCTTGTTTGCCAGCCCGTCGGCATTCCAGTTGACAACTCTCAGCTTACCCAAGGACGGTAGCGGACAACATGTCCATGAGGCGTGACATCAACGCCACTATGTCGGTCAGCTAAGAAAGAATCTGATTTAATCTTACCTTGAGATCCTGAGGCAGGTGGAAAGCTGGATGAGAAGTCGGCGTGATGTTTTGTGTGGGCGGCTGGGCTTGTAGTTCAGGGCTGGAAGCAGGCTTAGGTGGCTCAGCACGAGATCTCGGTGTGGGCCTGGGTAGTGCTGGTCTGGCAGGGGCAGGAGTGTTCTCGATTGTTGGGTTCTCTAGTTGATGAGTGGAAGGGGGTTGACGTGTCTCGGAGGTTGAGGTCTTCGGAGTTGAACGAGAACGAGCCCCCCGATTTTCCGGCTTCCGAGCTGCGCGATGACGGCGACGCCTTATCATCTCGAAGTCGTCTCCCTACCGGTTTTCATTGGAGGGCTCCGCGGTGTCATCTACGGTGGCAGGAGGGGCAGGAGCAGGAGCTTCTCGAGGCTTAGCAAGCTCATTCCTGGAAGGTACAGGCCCCTGAACCCTCCTGGCAACGGCAGCATACGAGAGCTGCTTCTCGTTTTTGAAGGTGACACACCCACGGTAGTTGGCAGAGTGGACCTCTCCACAATTGCAGCATCTGGCCGGGGTTGTAGCTTCCTTCGGGCAGAGGCTGGACGGATGATTATCACCGCATCGTACGCACCGGAGCTCACGGTGGCAGTGGCTGGAGCCATGCCCAAACCCCTGGCATCGGTGGAACTGGACTGGTCCACTAGGCCTGGTGTACTTCCTGACCTCCAGCCTGCAGAAGAACAGAGTCCGGGCGGTGTAGACATCAGTAGGAGGCCGGAGCCCATCGCCTCCACGGAGGGTGATGAGCCACAGGCTGGTCGGTTGTCCACGTCTTGTCATCAGGAGCTTGGCCTCCACGATGCCATAGCCATCTCCTTGGAAAGCCTCGACGACCTCTTCCGGCGATAGGGTGGCTGGGAGACCTTTGATCACCACCTTGAGGAGGCGCTCAGTGGTCATGGCGAAAGGGTGGAACTTCAGCCCCTGTTCCTGTAAGTACCTTTGTAGTTGCCGAAAGTGAGCCACGGTGCTCGTCTTCAGCCGTAGCGTCCGAGCGGTGCAGATTGCCTCCAGGTCGCCTCCAACCAGCTGTTTGATGGTAACAGCATGGCTGGCCCATCCTTTGGGGACGTCCAGGATGATGGGAGGAATGCGTGGCCCTCGCTCGACGTCCATGTCTTCGCCTGCGTTGGTGTCCGTCCGTCGGCTTTTCGGCGGAAGAGTCGGAGCTGGAGCCGCTTGTCGTTTCCTCAGACACGCGGCGGGACGGCCTGAATTTCCAGAGTTGGTCTCAGAAGTAGCTGGATCCATCAGCTGGGCAACTGGAGCAGAAGTCCCCTGTGGTGTAAGGTGGCCTTTGGAAAGGCATTTTTGGGATTCCGACCGGCGTGGGTTCTCCTGGCACTTGGTCGCCGCACCCTGGCAGCTCTCGGGGGTAATCCCGACTTCACCCGGGCCCTGTTCCCCTGACCCGGGTGACACGGCGTTGCTGGGTCGAGATGTAGTCGGCAGGCCGTGGATGGTCTCCAATGGGCCATCGCAGATCTCCATCAGGCCGTGGGAGGTCGCTGGGGCAGCAGGAGCAACAGTCCGGGCCTCTTTTTCAGCTGAATCAACCCTAAAAGTCAAGGTGGATGCTTGAACAGTCAGTAGTCCTTTATTCATGTAAACTTTATGTGGGCTCTTGTTTTTCTTGATTTTTAATCTTCTTTGATATTCTGAGTCTGAACTCTCTGAACATTCTGAGGGTGAATAGTTCTTGTCTTCATCTATGTCATCACTATTATCAATCAAAGCTTTGAAAATATTAAATCTATTACTATTTTGCTGATCCATTGTTTTATATGTAAACCAGAAGTTACAGCAGTTTAGGATCGGTTTAATATAGTTCATGAAGAATAATTAATTTGTTATGAGAAGGATTTTCTAACGTCCGTCTTTCAGCAACTTTCTAGATTTTTTGTACAGCCTAAATATTTAATTTACTTGAAATGAGCGTATTTTAACTGGCTAACATTATTAATACCCAACTAATTTATGTTTCATATTTAAAACTAATGAATTAAATACGGTTTCAAATATTTATGCAGAAAAATACAGTCTATAATTCCTAAGTTATTCAGTTAGTTAAGTAAACATACACCAGAGCACGCATGCATAATATAAGAGATAAGATATAGCAAATTAAATGGTACATAATTAAAAGTTAAAATCCATTTCTATCTTCTAATATTCTCCTCCCTGTAACAAATAATAGTTTAACTGTTTTTTCATGGCAAACTGGAATAAATCATTCAAATACAAACGGGTCAGCTGAACTTCTAAATTGAGTGGACACTATTTAAAACATTACCCGAATGACCCCAGTACACAACTTTGTTTAGTAATGTGAATTTCCTAACAGTATCAATACATTTTAAAAATTATTAAAGAAGTATACTGTTTATTTATTTATTCGTTATTCTAAGTCATATATTACTAGTTTTATTTCTGAGACTAACATTTTAATCACATCAGGTTATAAAGCATTTATTAATATTCAGAATAAATACTTTTAGTTCTGAGCCCTTACACGCGTGTAAATTCCTTAAGTTATGTTTGTTTTAATTCCTTAAAGAATTAGAGTTTAATCTAATGACTGTGTTTGCTATTTGCATTACAAAAAATATCTTAAAATATAAAAACTGCTCTGATATTTTTATGCAGTGATAGAAATGCTTCTCGGCATGTTTTAAATTCTAAGAGAACTTTCAAGCAATGAGCAATGTGTAAATTACATATATATTTTACTAAGGAGCTGATAAGAAATTATAAGAAATCATTCAAACGCACTGTTATGTTTTTTTAATTTTTCAAGGCTCCATTTCCAGATTTAAATAACTATACTTGTAATATATATATATATTATATATATATATATATGTATATATATATATATATATATATATATATATTCATTTGTATAGAAGTTTTCTTGATCTTAGGGTCCTACTAATAATTATAAATGTTACCACAACAGTTTTTGGTGAAAGTTTCAGTGAAAAGGACGCTTTAAGGTAGCCATAGGGTAGCGTCCTTTCTCCTTGTTATGAACAACCTATTTAGGTCTGTAACAGGAGAGGTCTTTTCCCACAGGTATATACAGATGAGTTGACATGTCAATTCTTGTGAATGGAAAGTTTATAAAACCACAGTTACGGAATCGGCCAATGCAACCCCAAAGAAAGCAGTAAACTGTTATAGAATTGGTCTTAGTGCTAGCCTGGCCTAGGATGTAATTGTCACAATTGGAAGGGGGTAACACTGGGGGCCATCGGTAATTTTTTGCCCAGGAGGCTCTACTGTCAAGTTCATGTCTCTAGTTAAGTTCTAAATGTTGTGGGCAGGTGACTGAATTAGGGACTACAACTGCGAGAGGAATATAGTTATTGATGCAGTGCAGTCTTTCGATCTGAGAGTCTTGTGATTTTCAGCCTGAGCTATTGTAGGGGCTTTATATCTCCGGAATTAGACCTGGACTAACGTTTGGGGCTGTTGTCTGGTGGTTAAATACTCATCCTCACATGGGCTAGCCTGCATCCTAAGGATAGGCTGTTTCGCAATAACCGGAGGTACCCCAACTGACCAGGTTATTGGCTTAGATTGTTGTGTTAATCTAGATCGTTTGTCTATTGTAATATTAAGGATGATTGTTTACTCCCTTTAGTAGGAAGGGCCTTATCTAATCTTAAGCTGTGAATGAGTTGTTAAAATACCTTGCTGATTCAGTGTATAGTGTGCTACACATTATTTCAAATATATCTCAATGATTTACCTTTGAAAAATCCTAGAGGATTAGGATGTTTTTATTTGTTCAAGGGGTTTTCACAGATCAATGCCGTACTCAGTGATCCCTTATAATTTTTTCCTGATTTTCCTTAAAATTTTGAAATTGTACGTAGCAAGATTTTATTTACAAAAAAAAACTGTATTTAATTTATGGGAAGATGGTCTTGAATTTTGACATCGAATTTAATTTAATTGATAAAAAATACAACAAAATTGTAATAATATATATTATGTGCGTAACTCCCTCATCAAAAACTCTTAAGAAAAGTATAAATCTGAAAATTCCTCTTTTCGATTTTCATTCTAAAACGCACACTACAAAAAAGCCGTTCATAAAGGCTTTACAAGCAAAAAGTTAAGTTATTATTTATCATTAGATTATAAATTAAAAAAGAAGTTGCCAAAATATAAATGTTCAAAGATTTAATATCTCGCCCAGCAAGGATAAAGGTTTGTTTATGATTTAGAAATAACCTTAGTTTTTGAAAATGTACCTAAATGATAGTAATCGTGTTTTTAAGTTATTACCACAAGTATTTAATAGTTAGGTATTGCATCATACCTATATTTTAGTAAATAAATGCATTGCGTTGATCATTGTGCTCTTAGATGTACACATAAATGCTAGGATATTTATCATTCCACTATATATTCCGACCTATTATCCATATCTAGCGTTTACGTGTATCGCGTGTGTATGATAAACTGTCTTGCTACCTTATTTCTTAGATACAAATGTTTTAACAACATTCTTTAATTGGTTCATTTAATCATATAATTAATTTATGAATTTGAGTCTATTTTCTTAATAACTAGATTAGTTAGCTTATAATAATACAACATGTAATATCTTATCTAGATTGCTTTAAATCACAATTTGAGATATTATACTCCTTTATAAACTTCCATTCTTTCAAGGCTCGTTAGGAATTAATTACAAGATTGATTACTTGATACGCTTACATTATATGTAATTAATGATATCTACGGTGTCAACTTTACTTTGAGGTATTACATTAATTATGAGGAACGATGATTTGATTAGTTCATAAGAAATTTATTGCTAGTGTATGATAATGAGTCAACGTACAGTATTTTCTCACAATTCGACTTTATTGCCTATTAAATACGTTTTTTGGAAATGTAAAACAAGCTAAATATAAGGATAGTATAAGATATAATATGCAAATTGTTTAAATATTTTATTGGTGACATCTATATAAATACAAAATCGTAATTGTCGTGACTATTTTTATCTTAATATGACATTTGACGTTTATTTACTGAAATAAAAAAAATGTGAATAAATTGCGTTGTGTCATATGGTTAACAGCTTAATGTTATATTGTTAATTTTATATTTAAATACTTGTTTGAGATTTAAAATGAAATAAAAATTTCATGAAAGTGTTTAGGGAATACTTTTAAATACAAATGGGCATGTTTCCTTTGCACCTAAGTAATGGACATATCAAATTTAGTTAAATCTGTCCGGTAAGTTTAACGTGACTATAACTCATAAAAAAAGTTTGCATTTATAATATAAACAGAAATATGATTATTGATGAATTATAGTTACATTATTTGATGAAGTATTTCTTGAAATTTAAATGTACATATTATAGAATAATGAACAATAGTATAAAATATCATGACGAATAGTGTCTCTGACTATTGTGTTTAAACAATAATGGGGTAATCAGATAACAAGCGTTCTGTTTAGTGTTGGTAGTAGTCGTGAAGTCAGCAATAAAAAGCGACAGGTGGGACTTAAGCAGCAGTTTACATAAAATATTATTTTATATCCATGGAAACAACATGGTATTGATACAATTTAATGTTTGTAAATAATTCTAAAGTATTATGTCGCTGCAATTTTTAAACTTTGTTCAATTCACAAAAAGCTCCGAAAGTACCACTAGGAACACGGCGGGACAGCCAGAAGCAGGACCAGGATCAAGATTTACTTGGATGAGTAACTTTCATTCTTTATTAATTAAAATTATTTTACTCCCTATCTCTCGTTACCCAAAGCAATGTTTATCCTATTTTTTTAGACTATTACTCACAGCTAAAAGCACTGGAACTGTTCATCGGTATTGCTATCAGTAACACAATATATTTTTATGTTTCGTGTAAAAGCCACTAATTTGTGTTTGGTGTTGTGTATAATCCTCTCAGTACCCATAGAGTACAGGGAGAATCAGTTATCAATATTGTATTAAAAATACAGTCGACCAAATATTTTGTGAATTTTCAAATAGTTTTATTACAAATATTTATATATCCTTTGATGAGAAACATTTTTCAACTTTACTGTTTTATGGAAATCTTGCTAGAATTTTTATGAAGCAAGATATTTGTAAAGAAGTGAATTTAGTTAATTCTTTAAATTTAATATATAAAAACGATATAATTTTTTACATTAGTAAAAGTTAATAATTTAAATTCAATTCAAAAATCTTTTTACATAAATATGTCCTAGAAGTTGTAACTCATTCTGATAGTTACTGAAATTCACGCCAGATCTCTCTTCCACAGTACAAGAGGAAATAAAGGGTCTACTAAAATTAGACAGTGTTAACAATGTCTAATTAAATTCCAATGTTACATTTAAATATTGAACTTTATCTTGATACCTAATAATAATTTAATTTCGGTTTCTTGATTAAATATAAATTTAATATATCGTTTTGGAGAATAATGCTTGAGCTAAAATCGAGGGGGCACCCTGCTGGATTGAACCATTGCCTGCATAACCGATTCACACGTCTTCGTAAGCAATGAGAGCTTTACAACAGCATCAGTGCATCCACTTGCCAGATAATTTAAATTTTATTGAATTAATAAAACACAATATTCATTTATTAAAGTTTCCTGCATAATACAATATCTCCTACAATACAGTTTACGCGTACTAAAATAAAGATGTTGCCTTGTATTTAGTAACATCTCCCGAGCGAAGGTTCCTTCTACACTCAGATAAAATTACTTAAATAATAAAATAGTTCTTAACATTATTTTATTTTTAAGAGCACTTATATAGAATGGGTCTGTTAGTACAGAAGTTTAAAGCCAATTTGCTTAGTATTATCCACTCAAACTGGATATCGCTAGAAAAATTTACCCTAAAAATAAACCAATCAATACTTATGCCAGTTGTTGTGGAGCTCGAAATAGGAGAGAAAGAAAGTGTGAAAAGTTAGAATTTTATTTTATCTGCTTAGTACACTTAAAAACAAGTTATACGTAAATAAATGTTCAATCAATGTCAGCCAACCATCATATACAGTCCGAATTTTGTCCACTTCATATTGTCTGATTGTGAATAGCTGTTACAATTTTAATTTAACATTTCAAGTATTAGCATGGTGTAAGTATTTATCAACCCCATTACGCCACCACTGTGTCACGCGATGAGCTTTTACACGGTGATATTCTGTAGCGGTCTTATGTTAAAGTTAATGTAGATAACAGGAGAACATGCTTATAAGTTACTAGTCAAAGTATTTAAAGCTTAAATTAAATTATGGATATTACCATCCAAATATTTATAATAATTATTGAGTAGATATCGCCGAACGTACCTAAAACGGAGTGGTTAGATATCACTCAAAATCTTGAAATAAATGCCGGTAAATAAAGAGGTACATACATATTATTTCCTGTGTCATTAAAAAGGTTATGATCTACATGTAAATATTTGAATCAATCATGTTAATGTTAGGAATAATTGGAATAGTAGATTTCTGCAAACTTTTACGAAAGTCTGGGGGAATTGGCTTTCAGATTCATACCGTCTTTATGTTTATAGAAGTCTCCATCTTTACATGTATAACGAAATCACTAAGACCACACTCTGCAAAATTGTTTAGGTATTGGGGTGGCATGCTTAGGTAAGCATCATTATCCTCTGTGAGTATCTTAGCCTCTAGCAGCTTCCCTAGTCTGAGTCCCAGTCTCTAAAAAATAAAAAAAAAACTAATACGTAAAATGTTAACCATCACCCGAGGAAAATTTTCCCGTTGGCAGCCTTTAATAATTCAAGCACTGTCCTCTATCGGCTCACAAACTCCCAGTTACAAAGTTCTCAACCATTCTCAGATATCATCCTTGTCATTAAATATTTTTAGACATGCAGGTATTTTAATAAATGTGAAAACCTCTTAAGCTTGGGGATTGGCACCCGTTTTCTAACGGTATTCAACTCCAATTTTAATGTAATCTTTATTTTAGGGAAAGTGTAATTTATTCTTCTCAATAAATATCCATAGATCTTTATGGCACCCATCCATAGATCTTTATGACACCCAGACAGCTTTGTAAAAAAAAAAACGCTTCAGCTAATTTAATTAATCCTCTGTAATGTAAAATATTATGCAAGTTAATACAATTTATATATTATGAGTTAAGCGTTTATATAATTACGTTAGTGACTGTCACTAGTGTAATAAGACTTTTAATAGGTGTAATTTTGTAAGTAAATTGAAAAGTGCTGAGTATTTAGATTACTTAAAGTACTGCATACAATATTTGTTAAATATACATAGGTTTTTATACGTAAATGAACAACAGCGTAAACGATATATCGAATACTATCCCTGGATATTTTATACCACACACCATAACCTAGTACAGACAAAAATCTTTAAAATCCTGTTTTATTCCACGTTTGTCTTTACAGAATATACATATCAGCCAACCAATCAGATAATAAGAATTGGTAAAAGTTCCTGTAGGTTGGTCGGTTAAACGTTGGAAAAAGATGTGAACTAAAAATACGTAGGACCTAAAATATTTAATATAGAAATAAATGAAACAGCTAAAATATACCCAACAGTTATGTGTATTAAAATTACAGATTTCCATAGAAACAAAAAGAGAACGTTTTAATTATTTTTGGTAGTTCACTTTTCTTGTTAAAAATTATTTAAACTTGCAGTAATTCGGAGAATCAACACCAGGGCAGGATGCGATGCCAGGAGCAGGACCTACAAGAATGAGTGACGTACTTTAATTGTTTTTAAATCAAAATATCTACTCTCAATCTCACTAACTACCAATATCCATAATATCCATAATAACTACCCAAAGCAGTTTATATAATATTTTCTAGCAACTAATAATCACAGCAAAAAACATTAGAACAGTTCATATGTAATAATAACGAGATTACAAAGTATACCTATCACAACTTAATGTACATACTTATAATTTCTTAATATTTATTTAAGATTCCATTCTTGTTTTTTGTTACTGTAATTATAGTTATTAAAAAATCCCGTTCGTTCGTCTTATGTAGCAGTTGCTAAGCTTTTGTTCTGGGCTACTTTACTCACTCTGTACCGAAAGCGTACAGGGGGGAAACAGTTTAAATTTTTCCAAGGAGCTATAACCTATATGCACTTTGGATCTATTACCATATACAAACTAACCTATGATAGACTCAATATATTATATTTTAAACACTTGCTGCTCTCTATAGTATGTATATGGATAGGCAACCACACAAGAAAAAATTGTTTAATGTTAGTAATATACTAGTTTTGACGTAAAGAAACAATGTCGCTAAAAGAGAACCTTTATGTAAACAAGTCAAATTTACTTATAAATACTATTTAATATCCATAATAATGAAAGGTCAGGTAATATTTAGATAATTCAAAAGCTTTGGATTTAGAATTCTTTCAACACTCAGCACGTAAGAGGAACATCAGCTAGAATAAGATGTAATGGCTAAAACCAGGACCAGGCTTTACATGGATTAGTCACTTTATACCTTAGAGTTCTAAGTTCATTCTCATAATATCTCTCGTTAACCAAAGTACTGTACTTTACATCTCAGTTTTAACAAGTATTAAATACAGCACAAAACACGAACATTTTATATGCAATGATAATAAAGTAAATTTTATTTAATTATTATGCATGTTTTCATTCATGTTTCATGTTTCAAGAAAATCATACTTAACCTATTAACATTTTGTACCTTTTATGAAAATAAAGAAAGAACTGGTGTCTGTTTTTAATTCTGTCTGTACCCAAAGCGTGCAGAGAGAATCGATTTAGAATTTTGAAAAGTTCATCTCGCAGTTCTAAGTAACACTTTGTATTTGCTCAAACATATTTGCTAAAATTTTAAAAAGTAAAAGGAGAAATATTTCTTAAATTATATATATTAGACATTTTTCTGGCAATTTTCAATAGGATATATTTAATCTAGAGTTGAAATCAGTTTATGCTAGGTGTTTATGTATAAAAATGCTAAATACATTATGTTTATTTATTATACTTAAAAATTTGTTTAAACTGTGTTGCCCATTTTTGAAAGAAATATGGTCTATAATGTTCGATTGATTCACTTAGTTAATAAATTTAACACCAGATGTTTCTCTCACACTACAAGAAATAAGACATATTCAATCAATGTTATAAAGTAATATAAATGCCTTGTTAGATATAATACAACTTTCAAACTTCTACTTGTTAATGTAACTAATAATAATTTTATTTCTGTTTTATGGCAAACTAGAAAAATACCTCAGCTGAAAATGAGAGAGCACTCTGCAGAATTACACTATTACCAAAGTGATTTTAGTCAACAATAACAGTAGTAATAAATCTTGGGTCAAATTAAAAAATAATATTTTACAAGTGACGAAGAAAGGTGGAATTTAGTTTTAAAAACTGAAATTTTGATTTTTGTCGTTGAAAATATTAAAAGGTTATAAGAGGTTTCAAGTACTGCATACCTCTATTTCGGGAATATTCATCCTTAGAAGTACATTACTTAAAATATAAATTGCACTTACCGGGTTTTTATGAAAAAGACTTCTCAAATAAAACTATTATAAACAAGAAAAGCTCTCAATTTTAATATTCGCTGGGAACCTCCAGTCATTGAACATATTTTATTCCACAATCACTTTAATTACAACAATGTACAAGTACGCCACACCAGGTGTCATGAATAAGGCTTCACTGAAATTGTGTGCAAAGTTTAAAGTTGATACGTAATTTTATTGTTGAGAAGTCTGAAATACAGTTTTGCATCCCTCAGAAGACAAAAAGAAACTGTTTTAGTGTACTGAGTAATACACTTCAGTAACGCTCAGGAAAATTCCCTTGATGATCATGCACAACTATATAATTCCTTATTTTCTATGGAAGACTGATTCACAAAATATTCTACCTACAATTTTACAGATGATCTTTTCCGAGATAAGAATCCAAGATTCCAAGATACTTTAAAATTTATCCAATGAGTTTAGTTTTATATCAGGGTTTAAATAATATCAGTTATGGTCAGGTAGCAAGGTTACTACTACTCAAAGTTACAAAACTACGGTAATATAATCTTGTTACACACTTTTAGACCTGATTTTTCTGTATTAATCTTTGATTTTACATTATGAATACGTTGCATGTGTTAATATTTCACGTGTTTAACATCTCGTAAGATTCAATTCAGCTAATTTACTAATTAATTTGTTCTGTTTTTTTCCCTTTCACATCATAGTTACACGTGAGTCCAATGTAAAACATTTACAAATGCTAAGCCATATCCATTGGAGTGAAATGAACCATCATTGAACTCATTGTTAAATATATTGAAACAAGGCTTCATATAAGATTCTTAAGTATATAGATTAGAATCTTTACTAGATATAATATGGTTGGACTGACATATAGACAGAGAAACAATTGGAAAGACAGAGAAAAGATAGAAATTTAATGTTTTTCAGCTTCTCTAATGAGAAGCTTCGCTAACGCTCATCCAAAAACCGAAGAAGAAATAAAAAATACTCCTACAATGTAATGAATTCATATGTTTGCTTGTTTAAATAAATGGTTGTATAACAAAGCATAAGTAGAAAAATAAAAATTAGGAAATTTGAATGTCCAATATTATATATGGACTAGCTATTTCCCGCCGCTTCGCACGCTTTTCGTACGCTTTGCCCTCGTGTTTGCACTCCTGGTTCAAGTATATATATATATATATATATATATATATATATATATATATATATATATATATATATATACATATATTTCTATTTATATATATATATATTTATTTATAGCCACACTAATTATAAAACGTATGTAATAATTGTGTAACTACCTTTATTGAGAGTTAATTTAACTTTCCAACAGAATTAAGGGGGATACTCATGATTCCAAATTATAGTTACAAATGTAAAAGAAATCAAATAATACATTTTATTATTGGAGTTGAAGTAAATAGTACTTCTATTTTATGACACCAAAGTGTACAAAATCAATTCACTTTGAATATTTTTACTCTCTGAACAGTAATATACAATAAACGTCTCTACTATGTCTTGAAAATATTTTTATTCACGTCTATTAAATAATAAATAACTTAGCAATATTTTGGATACATATTTATCTGAATTTTTGTTCACCTCAGCGGAGAAGACCGCTGAAGACACAGACCAGCTTGTGATCGATCTCTGCCGTGACCGACTAGGCCTGGAGATGACCCGAGAGCAGTTGAGTCGCAGCCACCGCGTCGGGAAATCTCAGCCTGGACCAGCACCTGACGGCCGTAAGAGGAGTCATGCAATTATTGTTCAATTCTGCAGCTACTGGGACCGGCGGAAGGTTTTTGATTCCAAGAAACGACTTAAAGGGATCTGGCGTCACAATCAGAGAAGATCTGACGGCCCGGCGGACGGAGGTGTTGCGACAGGCGACGGGGCGTTTCGTGGCCAGGAGCATTTGGACTCAGGATGGACGCGTGATGTGGGTCGACCATCAGGGCGCTCGGGGTGTGGCGATGAGACTGGCGGACCTTCCTGTGGCGAAGATTGGACTGGCTACACCTATCAGCTAAGACCCTCCTTTTACTTCTAATATTCACAATTATTTTTGTTTTATATTGTTAAAATATTATGTTTTACTATTATTTAAAATACTTTTGTCTTACGTATAAAATAGAAGTAAACCTTTTTATTTATTTTTTATTCGTCTAAGTTGTGTATATGTGTTTGGTTGTGTATGTATGTGTGCATTGTATGTATGTATGTATGTGAATATGTAATGTATACCCTTCAGCGAACTACATATTTTAGTTCAGAGTCTCTTACCTCAAAGCTGGAATACAGCCATACTATTAGTTACTAGCCTAATGATATTTATACTTGATTTGAAATTAACTACATTCGTAATACCTATTATTTTGTCTTAATAACAATATGCGTGTTGTATATATGTATTTATACTATATATCGCATACTTAATTTACACATTTATAATTTATGAACCTATTAGAGATTATAACTATATGAAACAAAATATTTGCTCGGACATATTAATTAATTACTAAATTAAATGTTATTTATTACATATTTGTTTTATGAGCTAATCGCCTTAATTTATAGTCCAAGTCGTTAGAACAGTTTTAAGATCCCCCCCCAAATTTACTTTTTTACTTTTTGCCACTATTTAAATTATTTACATTATTGGAGCTGACCAAGTGAATAAATGAAATCTATGTCAGTACTACTGGTACCCACGTTTTCATAGCGTGAATGTTTAAATAATAACAATATTATCTATTTTTACTGTCAGAATATGTCTTTCTTTATTAAACCGTATGAGTGTGTGTGGTTTGAGTGTGTAGCCGAGTCTTGTGCCTGTGTCGCGTGTCGCTCCGCCTCGTCGTGGTCTTGTCACGGCTAGCCGTGCGGAGTCCTGACGCGCCCGCCCGTGCTCGACGCGCTGTCGGTGCCTCTGCCTCACCTCCTCTCCACTATGCTCTCCGCCAATCACTGTCATCTTTCCGTTCTTTTCTTAAATTGGCTCACGTCAACGCTCAGTCCCTCTTCTGTCACATAGATGAATTCCGCACTATTTTCGATTCTACTAAATTTGATATAATTTTAGTTTCTGAAACTTGGCTTAAATCCCATATAACTGACAAGAGCGTTGAGCTTCACGGGTACAATATTTATAGAAACGATCGCACTTCGAAGGGAGGTGGTGGAGTAGCCGCTTTTGTAAAATCTCATCTTCCTGTATCTGTCCTTTACTCTTCCGATAACTCCAGGTTAGGGTGTCCTGAGTACATGATTATCGATATTAGTTGTAATGGGATACACGTTCTAGTGGCTGTATGCTACAGGGCACCTGGCCTGGATTTTCATGTGGAATTCGAAAACTCAATTATCAATTTTATGGCTCCTTATCGACATGTCATTGTAATGGGGGACTTTAACTGCAATTTACTGGGACCTAATAACTACGACAAGACCAACTTGACTAACCTCTTCCATTCCTGTAATTTAACTATTCTTCCACTAAACGCCACTCACCACACAGCTACTGCCGACACATTGCTGGATGTGTCGGCAGTTGCTGACCCGGATCGCGTTGTGCATCATGGACAATACCCTGCCCCTGGCCTTTCTCGACATGACCTCATCTTCTGTGTTTACAGATTATCCATTCCTAAGGCGTGCCCCAAATTCGTATCCTTCAGAAATTACAAATATATTGATTCAGATGCTCTTCTCAATGATGCGTGGGATTTACCTTGGAATGAGGTAATTCTAGCCCCTACTGTTGATCTTATAGTCAAAAAAATTTAGCTCTTTTGTTTCTTCACTTTGTGACCAGCACGCTCCACTGGTGACAAGGAGGGTTACTAGGCGGCCAGCTCCCTGGATCACAGATGTTATACGTAATTTGCAGGCTCAAAGAGATTCTGCATTTCGTAAAGCAAAACGTACTAAGTCACCTGCTGATTGGCTAATATATAAAAGACTAAGTAACAGAGTCAAGCAACAATTTCGCAATGCCAAAATAAGATTTTACTACCTGCAATTTTCTGTTCAACAATCAACAAAATCGTTATGGAAAAAAGTGAAAGAGCTTGGCATAGGAAAAGTTAACTCTGATAAGCTTATCTCAATTGGTCTAAATATAATCAATAACTACTTTGTGGATATCCCTATTGATCTATCCGGGGCCCGTGATTATACCAATGAGTTGAATGTTGTTCCACTTAATCGTGCTCGGCATCAGTTCTCTTTTGCTAGTGTGACTGAGACTGACGTTATGAGTGCGATCTTGAGAATTTATAGTAACGCAGGGAGCCGATAAAATACCTATGAAATTGTTGAGATATATTCTTCCCGTAGTCGTTTCTATAATTACAAATATTTTTAACAGATCTCTTTCTTCTTCAATATTTCCGCCTGTTTGGAAACTCGCTATTGTTCGCCCACTTCAAAAATGTTCATGTCCTGGTGACCCCTCAGATTTCAGACTTATTAGCATTCTATCAGCTTTATCTAAATGCCTTGAGAGAGTGGTGCATCAACAAGTATGTTTCTTTCTCGAATCCAATAAAATTTTGTCCAAATTTCAATCAGGATTTCGTACTAATCACAGTACAACGAGTGCTCTTTTAAAAATCACTGAAGATATACGTTCGGCAATGGACAAAAGGCTTGTTACTATTTTAACGCTTTTTGATTTTTCTAAGGCTTTTGACTGCGTTTACCACCCATTGCTTCTTTTGAAATTGTCTAAAATCGGATTCTCTGATGGCTGTGTGGAGTGGTTTGGGTCGTATCTGTCAGATCGTCAGCAGTGTGTTAGGTCCAACGACAAAGACTCCTACTGGAAACCTGTGAATCGAGGGGTGCCACAGAGCTCTGTCCTTGGCCCTCTTATTTTTTCAATTTACATCGACGATTTGACTGCTATGATCAGACTCATTTTTTCACCTGTATGCCGACGATTTACAAATTTACAGCCACTTTTCCATTTCAAACTATCCAAACATTGTTGCTGACATGAACTCTGACATTGACGCTATTGCAACGTTGGCCTTCAAACACGGACTGAAACTTAACGAAAGCAAGACTCAAACTATTCTTATTGGATCTTCCAGACTTCCGAGCGGTATCGACTTGAACAACTCTCCTACACTCGTATTGAACGGTCATCCTCTTTCATACAGTGACAAGGTCAAACATCTTGGACTGACAATTACAAAAACTCTTAGTTAGGCTGATAATGTTACTGAGACTTGTGGCAGGGTGTGTGCTGGTATTCATAGTCTTAAGCAATTTGCTATTCATTTACCTTTGAATTTGAAAGTAATGCTATTGAAGATCCTGATTTTCTGCCATTTCAATTACTGTAGTGAAGTTATAAATGACATGACGGTTGAGCTTTCGGGCAGATTACATCGTGCTCAAAATTATTGTGTTCGCTTTATCTTCAACCTCAGACGATATGACCATATAACACACTTCATTAATCAGTTACATATGTTAAAGTTGAATCTACTCCGTCAGTTCCACATTCTCAGCATGTAACATTCTATTTTGTATAACGATTATTCCCCTTCCTATCTGTCTGACGCTTTTCTTTCATTTCTGAAACAAGCAATTGGAATACTCGACGTGGAGCCTCTCTGTTATCTATTCCTGTTCATAGATCGTCTACTTACAGTAAATCATTCACAGTCTCTGCTTTTCGACTTTGGAATAATCTCCCGGATCATATCAGAGGTATTCGTAGTCGGGAACGATTTCGGGGGGTGCTTAGGGACCATCTGTTTTGGGCCTCGTCGGGTTGACGATATCGTGGCATAGGGTATGGGACGATGGCTTTGTATGAATGGTGATGGATGAATGTCTGTTAATTTCCTTGTAAGTTTTATTCTATTTAATTATTTTTAGTTTCATAGAGAATCTTTATTTAATTTTATTACTTTATATAAATAGAGATTATAATTTTTGATTGTAAAATAGTAATGTAAACTGTATTGTGGCTCTTGTTTTACAGTAATAGTAGAGTTTATTAATTTATGGTTAGGTGTAAGAGAGGACTTAATAGTCCTAACCTCGCCAATTGAATATGTTTTAGGTTCTATTCAATAAAGACATTTTTCATTTCATTCATTTCATTTCACCTCAGCCACGCTCAAGCCGCAGTACCTCGGAGTGATCAGCCCGTCTTTGAGAGTCCTCCAGATAGCCAAGGAGCAGCCAGTTACTCAGCACAACCCACGTCAAACCCTGCAACAGTGTGAAGTACAGGGAGTAACATAAATCTTGGTTACTATTTTTTTTATTGTACAAGAGTGAAATATCTTCAATGGAACTATAACAGTACTAAACAATGCTACAGAAACGTATTTGCTTGAATATACTTTAAAATTAACTAGATTTAGAAAACAATATAATACGTAGCCTATTGTCAAAATAAGATACTTATCATAAACCTAAGAGAGATTTATTATTTTCTAACTAGAGTTTTCCACAATATCGCATTCTGTAAAATGTAACATAATGACTCCGTGATCGTGGTTAAAACTAGAAAACATGTACGATATTAAAACACATATGTGACTGTAAACTATCTTGTTTATTAACACGCTCATATTTAAAATATTGCCAGAAATGTGAGCATCTGTTTAATTTCTGATATAAATTTTGCATCACGTCCCATGAACATCACATAGTTCTAATTGATCTGATTATGGATGGGAGTGTATGGTGTGATCTCCCAGAGCTTGATCAGTGAAAGCCGTGCAGTGTGAGTTTAATTTATTGTTAATATGTTAATTATTCTTTAATTGATTGAATATAATCTTTAAGTTTAATATATGTTTGTTTTTGCGTTTTGAAAATAATTTCTCGACTATACATAAAGGTATTGGCATTTGGCTATGTACTGTATTAGATACAGTGTCATTGAACTAATTCGTAATGGTGAACTGTACATTGTAAGAAAATAAATGGGGTTTTCAATTCGTACATTTGTAGGAACAATCCACATTTACTAATATTTATTCAAAATGTTGGAGAAAAAATAATTACTATTTTATAAAAAAACTGTTTTAACCTGACCTTCTTCTTTCACTAAAAAAGTATTTCTAGTTTTATAAATAAAATTTTATTTTAACGTCGTAACAAAGCCATTTTTAACATATCAACTCTTAAGATTTCGTGCTAATCAATAAAATGTATTTGGTGCATGTAGATATGATATAAAGTTAAAATGAGCTGGGCTTAAAAACGGAATAAACAATTCGACCTAAATAGACCCTGGTATGTCATAACCAAACTCTGTAATTCAAGTTAAATTATTTTTTAATTTTTATGAATACAAACAAATTATCATTAGGGTAAACGCCTAATGGCTAATGGGTCTTAAAATCAATGTATTAACACATACGCCGTGACCGAATAATGGACTAATCTTTAAAATTGAGTTTCATTCAAATGTTTGTTTTTATGGTAGGTACTCATATGAGTGTATAGTGATATAACATAAATTTGGTTGATTGCATCATAGCAGATGTGAGGTAAAACCACAATTGAAGGTAAAAGATAAAAACTAAAAAACATGTAAAAAATGCAAACAATCAAAGTCATGTAAGCTATATCAGTAAAAAAGCAAATAAATGATTTGAGGTGTTTTGATATTCTGTATATTACAGTTTTGTATCAAGGGTCTCAAAATCTAAGCGCAGAGTGTAACCATTAACAACAGACAACCAGGACCATTTTTTAATATTTCATCCAGTATTTAATGAGTTTTATGCTAGGACTGGAAAATTCTACTTTATTCATGGAATCCCGTTACTTTATTATTTATAATTATATGTTGATAATGAAAAACAAACGCTACATACATTTTTAAATACAATAGTTACAGTAAATTTATGATTAATAGGCAGAAAAACTAGTAAAATATTATTATGCACACATAGCTTCAGTATCTATAAACAACATTCATGAAAGAATTATTACATCTAGATATATAAAACAGGTAAAATATAGCATATTTTGTCCTTTCTACATTTAGTCACATCGACGTGGGCACCTTATAATTATGTAGAGTTTCACGCATACAAATATTAAGATATTTTACATTATATATATATATATATATATATATATATATATATATATATATCGATACCTTATAGTAATTAGGCTAATTAACTAATTATATAATTGAAATGTTTTTGTAATATTCAATTAATTGCGTAAAATGTTTAGTTTGATGCTTTCAATAATGTAATATAATTTTACTTCTAAAAACTTCTTACTTGCACTTTTGGTCTATTAGTAGGAGATTTACAATTAAATCTCTGTATCTTTAGTTCAGTTATGTTATGTTATGTAAACTAATTGAGCTAATCTTTCTACACTATGAACTGAATTGTTGAAGATAGGTTGTTGAAACATTTACCATCACGATATGAACATAACAAAGAAATATGTGGGATTTTCCCTAATTAGGTAATATCTATAAGGTAATTCCTTTGAAATGTAAAAATAAACGAATGTTGGGTTTACTCCTTTTTAAACTAAAAAAGAAAACACATTTTATCCTCCTAGGGTACCGCTACAGGCGTAACTCCTGGAAACTAGATTCAGTTTCTGTATGAAGGGATCCAAAAAGTTTTATCCAATAATCTACATTCTCCTTTTCTAAACATAAAGGCTTTTAATTTAGTCTTTTTTGTAATATTATACCCAAGACTTAACTCACTCTAGTCTCTATGATCTAATGTATTTAGCTTTGTAACATTAATTCTTAAATGACCCCGTCCAATAACTTTTGGTATTTTATGGGGAAAAGGCTAAGTTTAACTGTGTAGGTACTTGAAAGTTTTAACTACCAAGCGAAATTATATTTAAAATGTTTAGGCCAACTTTTAGCTTTCGTTAAAATCATGTTTTACTTATACAAACTTGAGCAAAAACGTCATATAAATACATAAATGTAATACTAGTGTGCTTTTTAAGTCATATCGAAAATGATCCATGAAAAAAACATTCAATTTATTTAATATAGATATTTAAAGATTTTTCCTATTACATGGTAAAGATGTTACCTTAAAAAAATAAACCTCTTCTAAGTTACACCATCACTTCTACATGTAATATACACCTGAAGTTCCGTACGAATAAATCTCTAAATATTCTAAGTCAAGCGTTTACAGTAACTCACAATAGAGTAATATAATTTTTTAGTTTGGTTTAAAAGAAGAATTTAAAAGTGTATACCGTACTGTATTCTTGATTATTTGAACTAGATATCCCAAAGTAAAATTTAAAAATACAAGTAGGTGTTGCAGTTGGAAAGAGACATATTAATTTGCAATACCGTAAAATGTCATATCAATAGGTATCCCTATATGCAATATCTAAACTATAGTTTCATAAGAAAAATTACAATGTAGGACAAACATAAAATAAAAAAACAAATTTAAAGTACGGTGTCGTTGTTTCAACGACCCTCTGTTAAAATTACATTTCTTCTTGAGGTTCGTTGGGCCAACGATCAGTGGAGTAATCAAACTGTCGCCAAGTAATCAATACAAGAAAGACGGGGGTTCAGGTTACAGCTTGTTCCCTAGATTGTAGTCATGTACTCTGAAACGCCTCGACATTGGGTTACATAGGGTTGGTCTAACCATGATAAACTCATCGAAAATAGTGGAGGCATCGATCAAATCGATAATCACTCCACACACTCATCATCATCCTCACTTCATCGATCCTCACTCACGGATTAAACGGATCAAATAGCGTAAAATACAATATAAGGGATTGATCAAATCGTGATTCTAAAAACTGTTAAAATTATTTCTTGATTTCTTAAACTCTTAGACATAAAAGTCGGGTTTTAGATTTTCCTCTCTCTACAACGAAGACTTATTTCCCGTTTTTCCTCGGCGCATTACATTTCCTGCTTATTCCCGGTTTCCCCCAGTCGGATGACCAATCTATAGCGATGTTACGGGCATACAGGGGAAAGATCATCCACTCCGACCACCCTTAATTCCGAATCGAAATATTTTTTATTGCAGCGGCAGTATGTACATTGTATGGCAAACGTCAATACGGTGTTTATAAAATTCCAGGCATTCATACACACAATACACATTTATAAACACAATTTTTCAATCACGCTTCTTTCATTCATTGACAATGCAAACCACTTAGTACAGTCTTCTAATTGGGCGGTCTCCCAGTCGTATGCCAAAAACTCACCCGCATTATAGAATGCTTGTGACACCAAGAATCGTTTGAGGCGAGTCATTAATGCCTTACACGTTGGGGAATCTTTAATTGAATAGGGAAGTCTATTGAGGAAATGCACATCCGCTTGCGGGGGTAGGCGTTTATAAACTAGCGTTCTGCTCCATAAAAGAACCTCTTATCCTTTCAAGCCCCGGTAACATTGATCCCTCTCCCAGAACCTCACTGGAACACTTAGATAATCTCCTGGATGAATTACACCACCCTCATCTACTGATAAGGATTACTGACTACTTATTCTCGTAACAGAAACAATAACCTCAAGATAAGAATACCCTTATCTTGTACCACCTGATAACATTTGCTCCTTCCTGAGATAGGTAACCATACACGTAGATCCGCTTAACTCCCTGTAAAACTTAATCTCTAATTTAAATATAAATGCCTAATCTCTCTTCTTCAGCTTATTCCCGAATATGACCCAGCGAGGCTACGGCGAGTTTTTAATATATGTTACTATATTAAAAGACTATAGTAAATTAATCTTGTACGTATATTGGCTACAGCTAAATGCTTAGTATATAAATATATAGCTCCTTTGGATTTACTATATTACGTTATTTTTAACAAGCAATAGATTCGACGCAAACAATTACTAGGTTGGAAATCTGGCTCGCAGTCATAGGAAAGTAGTGCTCTAATTATATATTAAGACCTATCAGGGCGTTTGGTTATGTGACGAACTCTTGCTTACGTAAGCTCACAGTATTCTTTGTATATTCAAAGCCAATAAGCGTGAAGCGAGGATAGGGAAGGTGACAGTCTGCAACGCGAACCCCCACCTCCTACAAATAGCCCACCCCTCTCGCGCCTCAACCGAGTACAGACTTCTCTTCAGTCCAAGCGTCTCTGAACAATGCAATGCACTTCACTTGAAGGAACGACTTACAGTAATTAACCTAAGCGCTCTCGTGTGTAGTGGAGAGGAAAGGGTGGCGCGTAGATATGCGTTAGTCACGGTTCGAGCTAGGCCGTTCAGTATGTAGCACTAGCGAGTTATTGACATCATAAAAAATTCGACAGCCTAACTTAGCTCTAGGCGGCTCGGTCTGTAGCAGGAGCAAGTTATTGACGTCATAAAAACTCCGACAGCCTAACTTAGCTCTAGGCGGCTCGGTCTGTAGCAGGAGCAAGTTATTGACGTCATAAAAACTTCGACAGCCTAACTTAGCTTTAGGCGGCTCGGTCTGTATCAGGAGCAAGTTATTGACGTCATAAAAACTTCGATAGCCTAACTTAGCTCTAGGCGGCTCGGTCTGTAGCAGGAGCAAGATATTGACGCCATAAAACTCCGACAGCCTAACTTAGCTTTAGGCGGCTCGGTCTGTAGCAGGAGCAAGTAATTGACGTCATAAAAACTTCGACAGCCTAACTTATCTCTTTACTTTCTCACTCTCAATATCGGTTTTCGCGCGGATTTTGAGGGTGACTAATAAAGAAAAATTGATATTGATCTGTAAAGAAAATAAATACTGATTGAAATAGTATAGTATTTGTAGACATTATATGAAACAAAACATTTTTAAGACAAATAGCTCTTGTAAGGTTCAAAAATGGCGCCAAAAGTACTAATTTTCATATCTTTTCGTTGCATTAATGCATAGTGAACTCCTGTATTTGCTGTACGTTTTTAGGGAATACATTATTTATCCTAAAAAACCTTTTCTCCGTTACATGTTGTAATTTAGGTTATTCATTATAATATAGGTTAGTTAATTATCAAGGTTCAAAATATTTCGTTTCAATAATATTATGTTATTCCACTTACCTTATTTTTAAATGTTCGGACTTTAATTCGCTGTTTTCTACCCTGAAACTAATGTTTTATAGAGCCCTTAAGACCTCTTCTCCATGTATTGATAGAACAGCTGATTCGATGCATTGGGCAATCTAAAATCGTGGAATTTGATGGGGAAATTAAGTTTTTTAACCTTCCTCATAAATTCAAGCACGTTAAATCCTAGGATCTGGGTGGATAGTTGACTGGAAGAGAGTATGACGCACCGCTTCAGATTGGCGCCCCAACATGCATAAACCGCATTCCTGAGTTTGATTGTTCAAGAATATTAACAGTAAATTTGGCAAGTAATCGGTGGAAAAGTTGTTGTACATATTTCCGTCAAGTTTCCTTAGAAAATTACGGGCCAACAATTTAGATACCAGCAATACCGAACCAAGTATTGAGGGTCCAGTACCTTTGGTTGGCTACCTCTCGCATCCAGTGAGGTTCTGAAAAGCTCAGAACCTCATGTTGTGGCGGTTCACATCTCTATTGTTTTGGGAGGTTCACAAAACGCCACAAAACTCTATTGTTCGCGCCATAAAACGCTGGGGGAAAATATTCATCTTCGTGCACGATATCATTTCTCCCGAACTTGATCAAAAAGGTTCAGCTGCTGTGAAGGACAAGCTTGTCCATATCGGGAAAAAGTAACTGAACTACAACAACGTGTTCAGATTAACTAAAACTGGTTAAGACATAGCTGGCATTGTTATGTGGTTTGTTATTAAACAAACCATCCCAGGCCACTAATAAATAGACCGCAATTAATGTTTAAATTTGATAGGAATTAACAATTTTAGTGTACGGAAAGTGTTAAACAAGTGGTAGACACTTTAGAATATCAAAAGGCAAATTTAGGAGAACACAATGGGGTGCTTAATGCAACAAAATGTTGCAAAAATTAGTATTTTTGATGGTCACATGCATCTTTTTTTATATATAGTGTAATAATTTTGTTAGGCGCTTTTTTATAACCTTAATTTTTGTATGTTGAAAGACTGGTGGCAATTTGCAACATTCTCCCTAAATTTTTTTAAATATTTTAAATCAAGCATAGATATAATTCGTTGTCATTTTACAATTCTTGATGAAAATATTGATTTGCCGAAAGATAAATATAAGGTAGGTGGAACTAAACTACTAAAGTAAATGCTCCAGAGTGAAAAAAGTATTATTTACGAGTAACTGTCTGACACAAAAAGTTTAAATTTATGACAAAAATGCTAACAATGATAAGCAAATTGTTAATTGTTTCTATGGTAATCTATGTTAAATATTTAGTCAAAATTCAAAATTTAAGCGTAAGCATGCTACAACGTTTAGGTCCAATTTTATTATACATATACAGAATTACAGCTGCACCCAAATTGTTCTAAATTGCCCTCCACAATGATTGATAGTCAGTTAAAGAGTTGATATTAGAACGTCGAGCAGATTTACCCCATTTTAATGGGCCAAGAAGAATGAGCCACCTCTGGTTCAAGATGGCCAGAGGTGATTGTATGGTTCCAAGCTGGAGAGTGGATTATAGTAAAGGATGGGAGGATAGTAAATCTTTCTTCAACAAAGCGCCCTGCTGGTCCCCAGGCTCCATGGCTGACATCAGTCCTGAAATCCCTCGTCTGGACACCATTCTTCGTCGTAGCGCTCTGCTGGTTCTAGGCTCCATGGCTGACAGCAGTCGTGAAATCCCTCGTCTGGACACCAATCTTCGTCGTAGCGCTCTGCTGGTCCCAGGCTCCATGACTGACAGCAGTGGTGAAATCCCTCGTCTGGACACCATTCTTCTTCGTAGCGCTCTGTGGTCCCAGGCTCCATGGCTGACAGCAGTCGTGAAATCTCTCGTCTGGACACCATTCATCGTCGTAGCGTTCTGCTGGTCCCAGGCTCTATGGCTAACAGCAGTCGTGAAATCCCTCATCTGGACACCATTCATCGTCGTAGCGCTCTGCTTGTCTCAGGCTCCATGGCTGACAGCAGTGACAAAAATATTTGTGTGTCTGGATTTTGCAGTATTTTTCACATATGTGCAGCTGGATCTTTCAAAATTTTATGTATAGGAGTCGTCTTAGTTTTGTAACACGAGACTGAGGGGTGGTGGAGGGTTGATGTTTATGTATGTTTTTTGAATATTGTAAATAAAATTTGGAAAACTAATTCTTGTACTATTTTAATGCGTAACTTCTAGAAATAAAATATTGAGTATATAGAGAAATATCAACTTTTGTTTCTGGGTAAAACTCTGTTTGCGAAATAACGGGTTACAGCTCTACCGTCTGCAAATGAGGTTAGTTTAATAACGCAATTGTCAGGCAGAACAGTTAGAACCTAGATATACGTATGTGGGAAGAATAGTTACGCCATGTAACATAAAAATAGAAAAATTAAAAATTCTATTCACTAAAAACCCTTCGCAAATACGGGATTTAAAAACTCTGTGCTGCAAAAAACGTTACGAAAATTGTATTTATAGCGCTATTTATAAACCATAAATCCTAACTTTAAATACAAAATATTTGGTGTTTAAGAGAGTTATATAAAAGGCGCAGTGAAAATATTACTTAGTAGTATTTTCACTTAAAACCATTCACAATTAACTTATAAACTGTACCTACTTTTCACGAAGTTTTGACACTTCCACCACCAAAATATATGTTAGGTGTTTATTAGAAAGGTTCGCTATACAGGTTAAGGTAGACCACCCTTATACGATATATAGTGTCTGAACCAAAAAACCTACTGTTTTAACGAAACTTCCATAGTTCGCCCCAAAGGATTCGGGGAAAAAATGTGTACACCCATATATGCCCCAATAGGCAATTTTAGAGGAAAAGGGTAGGGGTAATTTTCAAATATTTTCAAATTTAAAGCTTCGTCTTTTTGTAGTGACCACCGAAAGGTCTTTACAAAGTACCCCTTTCTCAAATAAAATAGAGCCTATCAGACTTGATCAGATACTGTAGTATAGTGAAAATCGTTTTCTAAATTGTAAGTGGATTTTACGTAAAATATTGTACTCTCTTAATTACCATTATGTTCAGCTAACTACTTCGTTTGGCAATGTCATCTTGAGCCTCAGCCAACAACATTGTTACACGTCTTTTGTGCCTAATTATCCAAAAAGAGTCATTTACCGTAGATTTCGTACTTGGAAATGTTGGAATTTCCTACCTTTCTTTTATTTAACAATCCGAGGAGTAATTTGTCGGCCCAACGGCAGAGAATAGAGAAGTGACTTTTTGGAAGACAACTCACAAAGTCTTTATTATAGCGCAATTCGTGAGATCGAGCCACGTGTACGTGTCCCTGGTCTGGCGAGGAAAGGTCACGGGGCAAGGTCATCGGCTGGGGGACGCTGGTGATGAATGGTGGCGGTGCCGGTCTTCCTACAGAGGAAACTAGAGGCCAAGTCTCGGTGGCCATCAGGACACAATCAAACCTTGATCTCTAAAAGGCTTGATTTCTACTTTGCTTTGGAAGGCGCATGCTTAACGAGGGATAGCTCTTAGTTTTTTCGATTGTTAAAACATCCAAGTAATTGTTAAGTGATGTTTTCATGGAAATATTGTGTATCAGGAACTGTACAAGGAAAGTAGTAGGAAATGTCGGTATCTAAAACCAATATTGTTTTTATTCATACACTAGCAGTTAATCGTGGCAGTTTAGAATGCTTATGTAAAATTTTAGAACGATCGGTTGAATAGTTTACGCGTGAAATCAATACAAACAAACAAAGACTCTCTCGCGTTTATAATATTAATAGATTTTACCAGCTCCTTCGCCTGCAATTTTTAAATGTAAAGTCTCTAGTCTACTTAGTCAAAGCACTTGTGATGTAATATAATGGTTACCTATAATATGATATAAACGTAATTAAGCATACGATCAGGTACGTATTATTGTACAGTTCATAGTTAGACGATCAGAAGTTAAGAACTAACTCTAATATTACGTTTTGCGAGTATAGGAGCATTTCTAGTTAAAATTAATTACATATCCGACGCCAAAGCTGAGTTTTCGTTGTTCTCCTGGTTAAGAATATATATAAATAAGTCTCATAAACCTACTTTGGATTTAAAAAAAAAACCACTTAGTTCCAGCTCCTGTGTTTTACTTAAGGTTTAATATATGTATTTATTTCACCAGTACAACACCAATTTTACAAATATTACAAGGAGATCCGAATGAAACCTACAATAGATAATATGTATATAAACAAAGCAATATAAAGAAATTTAACAGATAGTAATTAATTGTAAAAAAGACTATGTATTTCTTGCACCACACATCACTTCCAGCCTCTCTGAAAACCAATAGAAAGAACCTCCTGAAAAAAGAATTCCAGAAGAAATTTACGGAGGAAGAAGCCGCTTCGTCAGTCCTCAGGAGTCAGGATATGCCGTGGTTTTGAGTATAATTATACTATATTACCAGCGCCATAGTTGAGTTTGCCTTGTTGTTCCGATGAAAGTAATATATTTACCTACTTAGGACTAAAAAGCCTACCTCGGTCAAAAATGTCTACTTCCGGGTGTTTAAATTCACTTCTTTTGTATGTTTAGGGTGCGTAATTTTAGTTTGCTGTATTGACTCAATCCAGTATATATAAAGCAGGATATATGGGTAGATTTATGAATCCTACTTCTGTCAAAAAGCGTTGACTTTCGGTCTAAGATATTTCAAGTGCCATAGTGGTATATACTCGGTTGTCCTGATAAATGGAATATATGTAAATACTAAGGATTGAGAAGCCAACTTCTGTCTACTTACGTGTCTTGCAATATTCTTTCGGTCAAAGATGTATCCAATGCCATATTCGAGTTTGCATTTTTGTCACGATGTAAAAAAAAACACATACACACTTTTGCCTACGGTCAAAAGTATCTAGTCCCGGTGTAAGGAGGAAATCCTTAGGAAGTTTATTTAACAGTGAAAGTAATCATTTATTGTCTTGTTTTTCGGACTGTAGTGAAGTCAGCCAGTCTGGAGTGTCTAAACATTCTTGCACATAAACATTCATAGTTATTATAAAACATAAATATTATTCTTAAAACAATGGTTAAATTTAAACATATGATTGCGCTGAAAAAATCAAGGTTGACACAAACAGATGATTACATTTAACAAGATCTTTCTATTAATATTTTCTAACTTTAGAGGCTGATGGAATTTTTGCTATATTAGAAACAAATGGGGAATAAGCCCGGTGGGATTTTCGAAATAATAATAGGTCTATGTTCGTCCAAATGACTCTAAAAATGTCAACCTTAATTTTCAGTACAATCGGTTAAATAGTTTATGCGTGAAAGCTAAATAAACAAGCAAAGGCACTTTCGCATTTATAATTTTTTTAGGATTAGGGTAAGGATTTCCTTTTAATGGAAACATTATAATTATAACATAATAACAAGATAAACTATACACTGATAACAAGATGGATATTATAACCGGTAACAAGATAAATATAAATCAATTTAAAAAAATAACAGCACGATGGGTAACAAATAACAAATAGTTAGATAATAAATCCCCATCAAACCTTAATTGGTTGTATATAAAAAGGAACAACTTTTTATTGTGTCATAAGTGAATATAGATGTATTGAATATAATACAGATCAAGTACTAGAACAAGGAAGTAATACATTATAAAAGAAAGGCCATATTGATTGAATTTCACTTCACTAAACACTTCACAAACTTTTTTCTCGAATGCGACTAGAGATGCTGACCCTTCCCTGTTTCTATATTCTCGAGGTGGCCTTGTACTGCCGACTTAAATGCGAGTTGGTGCGGGGTAGGGATGTCCACCAATATGGGACTAGAGGCAGGAATAACTTTCGAGTCGAACAGCACAGAACGGCAGCTTTCGAACACTTACCATCTCAAGTTGGAGTCGGACTAATCAATAAGCTCCCTGAAGGCATCAAACAACTCAATGAAACAAAAAAATTCAAAACTCGACTAAAAAATTTTCTTATGTAAAAGGCATTTTAATCAACTGATGAGTTCATAATGGGTCACTGGGATAAAACTTTTGAAATAAACAACCACGAAATCCCCGATTCTGATACATACAAGAATCGTATTGCATTGTATGTATTTATCTTGACCAACATCATTTATCTGATGTACTTATCTCCTTTATATAGTTACGTTGACGCATGCCATGCAATATTGTAATTGTTTCACGCAATAAAGAATATTATTATTATTATTATAGATACGCCAAAGAATTGGATCTCAGAAAACACCAGATTTTTCTCTCTCTCCAACTTCTACAGACCGCTATTATAAATGCATAACCGCTCAAAAATAGATTTGTATCGCTTACTGCAAGCGATTTATGTATTAAGTTCTGGTACACAAATAAAAACTCAGCCCCTTCTACCATTATATCTCGCAAGTCATAATAGTTTAAGTTTTATTCAAGTAATAGTGTATTGCTTCAATGGAATATGAATTCAAGAGCCAATCATTACTAATTAATACAAGGCATGAACCTTCCTCCGTTGCCAAGCTACAACAATTCTCCAGCTTTACTGAAAGAGAGAGAGTTATCCCTCCTCTCTTCCATACGCAGATTCAGATCCAGAAGTTGCAGCAGCAGCGGATACGGAAGTAACATTGACAACAATAGTGGACACTTTCTCCTCTAGAGGTACTTGCTGTAGATCATTCTTCACTCTCACTCTCATCGGCACTCTCGGCTGTTGTGTGGTGTGGTGTTACCGTGGTGTGTGATGGCTGTGGTGCTCCGTGGTGCTTTTGTGGTGTTTATCGCCTCACTGGCTGACCTGGTCCTGTGGTGCACCCCTCTGCCCAGTGAGTACCAACCACGGTCCAGATTTAAATTTAACAATTCCGTTCAAGTTCGGGAAATGTTACCCTCGGTATTTCCGTAAGTAATATTGACAGAACATGGTTAGTGTCCTTGGCCTTGGAGGAATCTAGACAGCTGTTGTAACTTTTCTTCGGACAATCAATATTAAAAATAAATCGGACGAATACATCATTCCATTATGATCCTTCGGGAAGAGCTTTTATTCTGAAGGTGATGCAGGCGATTCTTTGGGTGTAATATGTATTTTTAATTTTAAAGTCGTATACCTGTAATATAACTTCCTTAAACACAACACGTTTTTGTTCATTTCACCCGGAATTAGTAATTTAAAGTAGAAACATTTTGTAATCAGACCCATATAAAAACAGCTGAATTTAAATATATAAACTTTTAATGGTAGGGCCTGTGTTTCAGTTACAGTTTCAGGGGTTGTCATTGTTTTAGATGATTTATCAGTTAAGAAAATTATATTTATGTATGAAATGTCATTAAAGAATTAAATATTTTTAATAAACATGTCTTTAAACAAATTTTTTACTTTTAAATAAAAATTAGAGTTTTTCTGTTGACCTAATTAAAAGGTGCACCTAAGAGTTTCGTTGAAATAGCTACTACTCTTAAAATTATAAAAGGAATTTTCAATTTTTTAAGAAAATGTATCTCTTAGAACGCTATGGCCTATATTAAAAAATTATTTAAATTGAAAACCAATTCCCTCACCGTAAGTGTTTATTGCTAAAACAGTTGTTTTGCTATTGCTTGGGATTATAGAACTACTTCGTATCCACTTTCTTAATTTAGTGTTCACGTATTAAATTTTGTAATAAGTATCAACCAAGCAATCAAAAAATCTTAACACCGGATTCATTTTCTTAGTCTGGAGCTTACTTACTAAATAACAATTGTTAAATGAATTGATAATTCAACAAATATTACTCTTAATTAGATACTTGAAAGTGGATTAGGCTTTCCAAGAAATCCTAATTTTAAATACATAATGAAGAGAATTTAAAAACACAAATAGCTGATTTTTAAGTATATTTTAAAAATTATATGATACTTTGAATATTTTTTTTCTCCAGCAATGCATCACCACTAATTTAATTTTTAACGTAGGCTACTTATCGTAAAAAAGTCTAGATCTTTAAAAGGCATGCAACATCCCGCATCTGAATGAATAAATGAATTTGAACATCTTTCTTCGTCATTTTAACTCTTAGGAACCGCTAACCGGTTGCCGGTTGTGCATTTGAATTTCCTAATGGTTAAAAATTAAAACTGCCTTATAAAGAAGCTCGCCTCAAATCCACAAATGTTTGACTTCATAAACTTAAAATTTAATGCATTAATGTTATTTATTGATAAAAACACGATTTTACGTTACTACCAATGGTTTATAATTTATATCTAGTAAACTATGTTGTGGGAAATTTCGTTTTCGTCTATTGTAAGTATTATCATACAGAAATAAATGTTTTCTGTGGCACAACTACCTTTGATTATAACTAGTAGTAATATTATTTATAACTAATAAATTTAACAATCAGTAGTGTGCATTTATTGTATTATTAAAATAGCAAAAAGAAACGAGTTTACAATTTCTGGTTATTATGAGACAAGGAAGTTTTAGTGAATGTTGCTACGGCGCGGTGACGTTAATGTTTCTTCTTCTTAGCCTTGGGAGGTGGGCGATAATCTTGAATGACCTCAGACAAAGAGGTGACCTGTGATTTGCAGATCTTGGAGGTACTTCCTCGCGCACACGATTATGCCAACGAAATGCAACATTACGTCTCTGACTTGACTATTTTGAACTGCCGTTATAACATCAGACTTGAAAGATGTACGGGATTTTCAAAATCTTAAATTTCAACTTTCAACTCCGTGTCACGTAATGGTTGACGTTGGGCGTGCTGCTACTGTAACCTTTGGTGGGGAACTTGTTAAAAATAACTTTACTAACTCATATAAGAGTTCTGGTATAAATTCAGAATCTGAGTTGCAGGATTATCTCTAATAGCTTTTCTAAGTCTACGATTATTAAAAGAATAAATGCGACATAAATTTATAACATAATCATTATCTTGTTCATTTTTATAGATGTAAATCATATTCCCTAACGCTTACCCTTTTTAAAGTATAATCTACAATTTCATTTGCATATTGACAGTGATTTTATTCAGGCTGGAGTAGGCTTAAGTAAGGCCTGTTTCCCTATTCTTGGAATCTGTTCTTCGTTTAATATCGCCATAACTTGGTCCACTCAATCAGTTTTTGATATTTTGGTATTATACGGAAACACCTCTGTCCCTATCTACTACTTATTACGCGATATAAATAGGTTTTAGATTAGGCTCTCATAAATAATTTACTAGTAGTACCAAAGTTGAATTTATCCTTTACGAGCGCTCACGTGATCTAAGCTTGAATTTGGGTACTGTATCTAGGGATGTTTTTCTTTTTCGCCAGGAGTGCGGGGTGGCGTCAGAGGCACCAATGAAGCCCGCATTTTTAGCCAAGGTAATCCCGACCTCAGATCACGTCCCAAATCGTTCAAAGTCCATGACGTCAGAAAATATGAACGATCTGGGTTATGATCTGAGGTCGGAAATGACCCTGGCCATCAATGCGGGCTTCATTAATGTTTCTGGCGAAAAACGAAAAACATCCCTCGAGATAATGTAACTGCTCTTAAATTTACCTTCAACTTTTTCTATTTATAATTTGTACGCATGTGTTTACCCATTTATATAGTCTAATTACAAATAGTTGTTTTTAAGTAACTTACAAAAGATTGATTAAAAGCCTTTGTATTATTCAGTCGTCTGACCTCTCCTTGCACGGACGGTGAACTTACCGCGACTACGTCACTCGGTCCTTCCATGTCTTGTATCTAGCTATGCGACGTCTAGTTAATGCAATGTTGGAATGTCTAATTAACAGGCGGCCCTCTTCAGTCAGCATCAGTCGTCTGACCTCTCCTTGCACGGACGGTGAACTTGCCGCGACTACGTCACTCGGTCCTTCCATGTCTTGTATCTAGCTATGCGACGTCTAGTTAATGCAATGTTGGAATGTCTAATTAACAGGCGGCCCTCTTCAGTCAGCATCAGTCGTCTGACCTCTCCTTGCACGGACGGTGAACTTGCCGCGACTACGTCACTCGGTCCTTCCATGTCTTGTATCTAGCTATGCGACGTCTAGTTAATGCAATGTTGGCATGTCTAATTAACAGGCGGCCGTGTTCAGTCAGCATCAGTCGTCTGACCACTCTTTGCACGGACGGTGAACTTGCCGCGACTACGTCATTCGGTCCTTCCGTATCTGTGTTTCTAGCTATGCGATGTCTAGTTAATGCAATGTTAGCATGTCTAATTAAGGGTAAACGCGCACTAGCACGGCCAAGACCAAGATCACGACCAAGACCAAGACCAGTACTGGTCTGCAACAGCACGACCACAACCTCGACCAAGACCAAGACAGTTTTGTAATGTACTAAAACAACAGTCAGTGTGAAAATGGATGTCGAGGAAATAGCAGTGGTCATGTGTATGTGTACCGTAAATATGTAAAATGTAAAAGAAAACTCTGGATACACCCCTTGAGAGCAGAGAGGCCTTTAAAAGGGTACTTCGCTAGTTTTTATGCTAATTTACGTGAGCATGAAGAAGAGTTTTTTAACTACACACGGATGAGTGTTAAAAGTTTTGACGAACTGTTAGTGAAAATTGCGCCTCACCTCACATAAGTGGAACTGATACTATGTATTGCGCTTGTGTATTGGAAATGAAGCAAAACTACTAGTAACGTTAAGGTAAGTTTAATAATTGAATAATATTCTAAGTAACATAGTAAATGGATAAAAACTTAGTACAAATGACAAATTAATTGTAAAAACTGAGTTTTTAAATTTATGCACCAGTCTATCTTAGATCTAGCAACTGTTGTTAATGTCATCAAAACATTGAGCCAATGCGGATATTTGGTCGTCTTCGTGTACACTACTTCCAGTCATTGAATGTGGGGTTGAAGTATTTCTTTGTAGACTGGTGAGAAGTTCGTAGTTGTTGCCAACAGTATTCATAGGAAGAGCTATTGAAGATCCTTGCTGGTAGATTCTCTGGTCATATCCACCATAAATAAGCTGTGTTTTTTGCCAAAAAAAATCGAAGGCTTTTGAAGATCCCTCATGACAGTGGTTCTAGTCCATCCAGTTTTGAAAGATGTAATTAAAAGTTAGAAAAATACTTTCTACTTACATAACTCATTCTTCTGTACCGCTTTTGTACAGACATCGCCACAGAATAGCAATGCTATTTCTTCCCATTTCTCCTTCTTCATTACTCTATTGGCATAATCATTTGATGAAAAATCCCACATTATATGGCCATTTTATAATACTGTCTACTAAACTCGTTCACAAATCACAAACAACTCAATCGCACACACCAACCTCTCTCAACTACTCCTGGTCGCAGACTTGGCCGTAGGCAGTGCGCGTTGTTCTATAACAGCTGATGGAAGCCTGGCCGCAACGTCAAGCTGGTCTCGCGCTTGGTCTGTGCTGCCAGAGCGTACAGCTGTGGTCGTGCGTCTGTCTTGCGTTTGTCGTGTCTTGGTCTGACTAGTGCGCGTTGCTCCACATCATTTCATGTTGTCCTGGCTGCACATTCTTGGTCGTGGTCTTGGTCTTGGTCTTGGCCGTGCTAGTGCGCGTTTACCCTAACAGGCGGCCGTGTTCAGTCAGCATCAGTCGTCTGACCTCTCCTTGCACGGACGGTGAACTTGCCGCGACTACGTCACTGCGGTCCTTCCATATCTGTGTTTCTAGCTATGCGACGTCTAGTTAATGCATTGTTGGCATGTCTAATTATCAGGCGGCATGTTTAACCTTGGCCTCAGTGTAAAAGCAATATTTCTCATCACTCCACTTGTTATATTATTTCGTACAATTTAGTCTCGGACACAATTAAAAATGATCCCCTTTTAAATAGGCATACTCCCGTTAGCGTTTAGATATTATGCTGATTTAAAATTATACGTAACACAACAAATACTTAAAACTGTAACACATTTTGTAATATATTTTCGACGATTTAAACAAATTATTAAATGCAATACTTGAGTATGCAAGCTACTTACAATGCTAGTATGTTTTTACAGGTGTCTATTACATGTGGGTGCGTTCACTTACCTCAAAACATATTTTTTGCCTTCTTAACCAACTCGGGGCCGGCGGTGGAAGAGGTTCATAAACTGAAATTCACTTTAGGCTAGGTTGGATATATTAGGTCAGAGAGGTGAGAAAAGCAGTATAAAATAAATTAGGATGAAATTAAATAATCGTAATCATTTAAGGGGTTGGTAGGACTGATCCTATCTGATCAACACACGCTCCGCGACGCTCCCTGGTTTAATTTAATTTTACACTGTTTTGTAACTTCAAGAACAGATTTTGACTCTGGAATAGAATTAATTAACCTGCAAAAGTGTGAACTTACAGTAATTTGGCAGTTTTTTCCTTTCGTAAGTAATGACTAGCTGTATATCTAACCACCGGACTAATCAAGGTTAGACTTGCATACAGCAATAAAATCCACGTTTAACGTAACCAAGAGCGCCGTGCCTTATCAACCAGTTAGTTATCTATATCTCTTATCGCATTCAGTGGCGTAGTCGATAACGTCGCAATCTCCAACAGTAGAGATAGCTGGTTCTAATACAAATGCCCGCACTATCTTTTTATTACACAAATCCCGCGTTTAATATTTTAACAATTCTGTAAATAATTTTAATGTTTTAATCTAAGTGTTTTTTATACTTCTTGTTATTTAATTTTACTCATTTGCAACTCGCTATTTGGACATTTTTATTTGATTTTAACTATTTTATTTATTTATTTATTTAATTATTTATTAACCGTTACATACATGTCGTCTACTGTTGCAAAAACAAAGACTGGTAAACCTTGCATCATTTTGGACGATGTTAAATATAGACAACACCGAGTTTTGAAAAATGGAGAGGTGTCTTGGCGCTGTTTGGGGAAGAACTGTGGAGCGTCAATTAAAACTGATGCGAGTTTGACAAGAGTGGTTGCGTGCAATCAGAAGCACAGTGGCAAACACCCTGTGACAATGCGTTCGCTCTTATCACCCCTGACCAAAACTGTGTCTGCGACTGGCGCGTCACTCGCTACACCGCCTGCACTCGCCGCAACCCCTGCTCACGCTACTCCGCCTGCATTCGCTACTCTGTCTACACCCACAACAACTTCTGTTCTCCCTGCACCGCCAGTTTGCTCGACACCCGGTGTAGACCTGACCTCGTCCACCGCTTCAATTTATAATTTTAAAACAGCGGAGATCTCTAGACACAAACAAGAGATCAAGCGTTTGGAAAGCGAGTTTCAGAAGCTGCTGGACCATACCATCGAGTCGGACACACGCTTACTTGAGTACACTGATCAAGTCTTCCCAGTAAACAAATCCCGCGTCAACCAGATCGCCCGCGCATCCGCGACAGTGGACTGCGGCGTTCAGTGCGAGCCTAACCCCAGCCCACCAGGGGACTCCGCGCCCGCTACTGTAGGCTCTGGTGTGCAGTGTGACCTGCGGGAACAATCTTCGGAGTGTAAGTTGTGTGCGGAAAACACTGAGCTTCTTCGATGCTTCAAAACAACAATAGAGGTTCTTGAGGCTGAAAATAAGTGTTTGAAGCAGCAAAATACGTGTGAGAGCGCGAGTTTGAACTCTGGTCAGCCATGGACCGAAGTTAAAAATAAAAAACACCCATCTCCAGTATCTACAAAAAATATATTCCAGACTCTGTCGGTTAATCTCAAAACACCGACTGCACGTAAACCTAAAGGATATAGCTTTCCCCAAACAAAAAAGAAAAAACGAAGTTCCCTAAAAACCAGCAATATCCTCAAAATGCCCACTTCAAAAGTATTTTTATTAGAGGTGACAGCCATGCCCGTCACATCGCGGGCCTTGTACGAAGCATAACTGGCCCTACGATCTCGGTTGGCGGTGTGTGCTTGCCTGGCGCCGGGCTGCTTGATGTCGTCGGTCCAAGGCAGATGTCAACTGAGTCCGGAACCCGCTGCGAGGTGCTGATGGCTGGCACAAACGACCTGGCGGTGGGAAAACAGAACAAAATCTACAGTCACCTGGAGACTTACATCACGGCCAGACCAATCAACACTGACATCGTCCTTGTCACCCTTCCACACCGACACGATCTGGAGCCGGACCACTCTATTCACGATGAGACCGCACTTGTAAATGCCTACATTGAAGAGCTCGCAATCCGACACAACATCAAGGTCCTAAACTTCAATAGGATCGGTCGCAGGCATTTCACAAGACACGGTATGCACCTATCAATGCGGGGAAAGCGGATACTGGCTGGAATGATTGTGGAGAGCCTCGCTCTGCTGAGACCTGTCCCTCCGGAACCCGAGAAGCCACTCCTAGTGACCGCCGTCCCTCCAGCCGTCGTGCCGCCACCTGCTGCAACCCCCTGGGAGCCGGCTGTTGTCTCTCAACGGTCTCTAAGGCTCCAGCTTGTCTCATATGCGGAGGCAGCTAGGGCGTCAACTACACCTGACAGAGACTCTCGAAAAGAAGGCTCTCCTATGTCAAAAAACTGTTCTGGTCAGACATGTGTGAAGCCGACCTAGGGATGACTTCAGATCCAGCTCCAAAACGCAACAAAATTCAAAATCAACATTTAAAAAACATCAAAAATTTTAAATTGGCAACTGAAACAATAAAATTGATTCACCAAAACGCCCAAATTGCAACCAACAAGGTTGAAGAGCTAGAGATCATGTGTGAAGAGCTTAGACCTGATGTGTTTATAGTCTCAGAACACGGTTTCAAATCCGATTCAATACATCTTTTTAACATTCAAAATTTTGAATTGGCTAAATATTTTTGTCGAACCAGCTGTAAAGGGGGCGGTGTGGCGATTTTTATGAAAAATTCCTCTAAATTTGAAGATTTCAGAATTAAAAACAGTTCGGACATGAATTTTGAAGCTGAAGGCATCACAATCTTGTCCAACTCTTCCACAAGAATAACTATCATTGGGCTTTATAGATCCCCCAATTGCTCTAGAGATTATTTTTTCGAAAGCTTGGAACACCTTCTGAGTGGTCTCTCCTTTAAATCAACAAGGTTTGTAATAATTGGCGATTTTAACATTAATGTTTTGGATCACACCGACCCCCTTACCCAGCGGCTTCGCGATCTTCTAAATTCTTTCAATCTAAATTGGTCCGTGAATTTGCCAACACGAGTGACAGCCACGACGCGTACTGCCATCGACAATGTTATCACCAATATTCCTAACACAACAGTCTCTGTATTAAGTTCTGCGATCTCTGATCACTTTGCGCAGGAAGTCGTGATTCATGGATGCAAACTGGAAAATCAAAATCCAAAATTTAAAATTACTAGGGCAATTACTTCCCAAAACATTTGCCACCTGAATAGATGTTTAAAAACCGAGTCTTGGGAGTCTTTACGTGGGTGTGGAAATGTCGATGACATGTATCAGTCATTTAGTGACACCTTCAGTCACTATCTGGATGTTGCATGCCCGTTCAGGAAAACAAAAAAACAGTAAAAAGCTGCAAAATTCATGGATAACTAAAGGAATTCTTATATCTCGAGAAAGGCTCCAATTCTTCTATAAAATCTTCACCAATACTCAAAATTATGATTTCAAAATGTTTTTAGAAGGTATCGGAGAATCTATAAGAAGGCCATAAGAGCTGCAAAAGCCTATGACATCAAAAGAGCCTTGGGAACCTGTGAAAATTTTTCCAAAACGGCTTGGAAAATAATTAATAACTTTTCTCGAGATGGAGGTTCCAAAAAGTGTTCCAAATCTATTGCAATCCAAATTAATAATGAAATTGTTGAAGATAAATTAAAAGTGGCAAACGAGTTCAACAAATACTTTTCAACCGTTGCTTCTACGAATTCGTCATTTAAGAATCCTCAGTCTCACGGAGAAGAGACTGGGGGACCAGTTGCGTCCATGGCTTTGGCTCCTGTGTGTAAAGAGGAGGTAGCACGTGTCATACAGAGACTGAAATCAAATAAGACCGGTGACGCTAACGGGATGTCAGTATGGCTACTCAAACGATGCTTCAAGCATATTTTGAGTCCTCTAACAAAATTTATCAATTTTTCATGGGAGACTGGAAGTTCTCCATCTCTTTTAAAGACGGCCAAGATCACCCCAATTTTCAAAAAGGACGATCCTTGTCTTACAAGCAATTATCGTCCAATATCAATTCTTCCAGTTTTCAGTAAAGTTTTTGAAAAACTTTTCTACGAAAGGCTTGAAAGCTTTCTGGAAGAATTCGAAATTCTGAATCCAGAACAATTTGGATTTAGAAAAACAAATCCACAATTGACGCTGTGAACAACCTTTTGGACAATGTTGTCGATGGTTTGGATAGACGAGAGCATGTGCTTAGTATATTTCTCGATTTGTCCAAAGCCTCTGACTGCGTGCACCACGAGACACTGTTGCACCAGTTGGAGAAATGTGGCATTCGGGGTGTCCCGCACTTATGGATCGGTTCTTACCTTAAGGAACGACATCAGTGCGTGGAAATTTCGAGCGTCATTTCAAACAAAATTAAAATAGCCCACGGTGTTCCTCAGGGTTCTATCCTTGGGCCTCTCCTGTTTTTAATTTATGTCGGCGGATTGAATTCAGTTATCCAGCATGGAAAACTGGTTCAATATGCCGATGACACGACTCTTTGTTTTAAAAGTAAATCAATAGAAGAACTATAAATCACCTCATTCATGGAACTGAACACTTGCATTCAGTATTTCACTGAAATGAATCTGAAAACAAATCAGTCAAAAACAATCGTAGTAAATTTCGGCCTTCGTCAGCATGATCGAGTGGTGCGTCCGGCCGTATTTATAGATGACGACCTTCTCGAAGAAAATAACTCCACAAACTTTTTGGGAATGATTCTAGACAAAGGACTGACCTGGAGCGATCATGTTGACAGGGTCTGTGCTAGAGCTACCTCAGGTATATATGCTCTGCGCAATCTAGCAACATTTTGTTCCCCAGAAGTTTTAAAAATGGCCTACTATGGCCTAATCCATGCTCATTTTGCGTATGGGATTAGACTTTGGGGAAGTTGTGCAAAAAACAAAATGGAGCGCGTCTTTAGACTCCAGAAAAAAGCTGTCAGAATCATTAAAAATTTTAATTATAGAGAGTCGTGTAGGGAATCTTTCGGGGAGTTGAGATTGCTGACTTTGCCTTGCCTCTATATTTTTGAGGTGATCGTGTACTGCAGATCAAGGTGCACTTTGATTCGTGGCGGGGGCGTTCATCAATATGAAACTAGAGGCAGGGACAACTTTCGCACGCATCAACACAGATTGACATTAGCGCAAAATCTACCGCAAGAAGTTGGTGTCAGATTAATCAACAGGCTCGCTGAAGAAATCAAAATTTCCAATAATCAAAATCAATTTAAAACGCGTCTCAAGCTCCTTTTTGAGTCCAAGGCTTTCTACTCTGTTGATGAATTCATGTCAAGCCCTGGGATATTTGAGATTGCTGGATCTGAGGTCAATGCGATTATGACCTGAATGATTGCAAGAATTGTGAGTGTGAGGTTGTGTGAATGTATGGATGATCTCGTGTAAATGGACTTATAAAAACTGTTGACGATTGCGATACGATGTAAAAATTGTTAAAAGAATGCAATAAAGAGATTATTATTATTACTTAAAATGTTTAGATGCCTCGTCGTACACTCGATATGTTTAAGGTTAAGTTTTGTGGAATGTCTGGCCCATAAACGTATTCCGTGTAAGTGACATAAACGGTATATCGTACACTTGAATACAATTCTACAGTTTGTGTAAAATAAAAAGAAAAATTGTCATTTTCACTATAAAGCGTTATAGCTTGGTGCTTTATAGTTAGTTTTATTTTTAATAAGACCAATATTTAAAGTAGTTTGGAAGATACGTTAATTTATGTGATTATTCTGCATAACTATTATTCATTATACAATTTTTATAATCCTTAGAATTTAAAAAGAACTATTTCATTATAAAAAAATACTCAACTCGAAATTTACGCTAAAGTCAATTGGTAAGATTTTATAAAAAGTGAGAGCGTTTTGCCGCATTGCCAGCCGCATACTGTGGTCGCATACTGACAGCGATCAATGCGATGTTTCAAGGTCGTGTAGCACGGGCAAGCTGCTGGGTTGTCCAAGAACACCTGATGCCGTAAACTGCATTTCCTGTTGGACACTTCTACGCATACATTAGTGTACTTAAAGGGACATTTCTAAGCTCTAACGAAGCAAATCATATAGCAGGTTGTAAGTCAAGTTATCGAGTAGGAAGTTTGGCGTACCCTTGTGCGGTGAGTAACAACGTAGGTAATTATAAAAATACCAAGTCCTGATTTACTCCTACGTCAAGCACTAAATGTAATTAAAATTAAAATTATAAGCTACTTAAACATAAAATAATGATTTATTCTTTTTTATTTTCAGTTAGATTAAAGTAAGAAAGAAAAAAAGACGCGTGTGTGTAATAAACAATTCATTTGAGATTAAAATAAATAATATTTTTATACTGATATTAAAAACCCCTCCGTTAAGTTTTATTTTTATACAAAGAAGAATATTATTTGACAGTTTGTTCCCTAATTTGGTAAAAGTCATAATATAAGCCCCCTTGTGTGCTTGGTATATAAGCCCTCTGAATTAAAGGGCTCATATTATATACGCTATATCGTATATAATATGAGCTTTTTTATGCAGATTTTTTTAAAGCTTTTTAAAGCAGATATAATATGTTGCTTTTTTTGTTTTTTTAGGTTGAAAGTTCCAAGAAAAGATCTGAATCCGAAGATGTATATCAGAAGAAGAAACCTATGGACTAAGACGTACGACTAAGAAACACCAGACAATGTAGAGTACCTCGCCGCACTCTACAACACTCTTCAATAATTATTGATTTACCAAACAACGCTGCAGTGACTACAATGGGTCGGAAACATATTATAGGTTATAATGGAAGAGGAATTTGTTGAGTGTATGATTACTATGGGAAACGAATGATGGACACCAGGCAAGATGTCCGGTGAACATCTTACAAACCATATGAAATAAATTAAATAAAGCATCAATTTACTGAAGGCCTAGCGGGTAAAACGTGGTTTGACCACTCCATGAATCGCCATAAGGATGAACTGTCTCTGCAGAAGCCTACTGCAACTACTTTTTCCAATGAATTCAACAAAGAAGTGGTCAACACCTTTTTTAATCTTTTGCAAACTGAGTTGAAAACATAATTATCCTTCAAATATGATTTTAAACGCAGATTAAACGATGTAGGCTACAGTCCAAAATTCCTTGGGTTGAAATGAAAAGAGACAGACTGCTGAAATGGGGTCCTTAGTGATTGTTGTATTTTGAAGGTTTTGCTACCGGGGTCCATAGGCCGATGCCATTCCTCAGGATGGATTCAGTCCAATTTGTTATCAGTCTGGCTGAAAAAACTGTATTGGGAAAACCAAGCTAACTAGAGAGAACTAGTCTTTTTAATTGTCGTTGGTCACAACTCTATTACCAAAATTATTGAAGTTGCTTATCCCGCTCGTTCTGAGCTTACCATCAGACCCATCTCTTAAGCTTCAATGGCTCGACAAAACTTTTATTGGTGCTTTTAAAACAGTTGAGCTATCCGTCAGTGCCGAAATGAAATACCAGTTGAGCTATATGACATTTATAAGCTATTTGGAAAGGAATATATGTGTCACAATGGCACAATAGTGTCAATAGGTTCAGGGATACAGGTATCTTTCACTGTAAGTGACTTGTATTTTCTGGTGTAGATTTTGTACCATCGCTTGAATATCATCTTAGCTTAGAAGCATCAGGGAAATGTCAGGGTAAAAAGTCAACGTGCAAGGATTGCATGCTCTTGATTCTACTCCCGCATGTTTTCTGAAAAGGTTGCAAACTCTACTTCTACTCCATAGTTCTGATACAAATACGCACTACTGAGTTCCTCAAATACCCAAGGAAGCACATTTTATAATACTTCTAGTATAACTGTGCTGATCTAAAAAAAAATCCAACGATACCTATCAAGCCTAGAGGATTTAGCGGAAGCAGAGCACTCGGGTTCATGTGGATCGAATTCTAAAGAAACTTACTGAAAGGAGCACTTGTCTCGGCGAAAGATATATGGCTTGTACCTATACCCAAGAATAAAGTAACTAATAAGGGCCCTAAACCTTGTAAGGCTGCACTAATAACGTCATCACCATAAAACAAATTTTAAAAAACAAGAGAAGCAAACAAAAAATAAATAGAATGTAAAACGAGTTAAAGATTTAGACGTCTATTAATTCACCGACGTGAATGATCAACACCTAAGATTCGGCAATTAGTATAAATGAATTTTACAACTATTTATTGGCTTGGATCCTAAACAAAAACATTAAGTTTTACAAGACATTTGCTATAGCTTAGGTCTGGAGTTCTCAAACGGCAGCTGCCTTACTGTGTTCCTAGAGGAGCCTAATGCAAAATCTTAATACTTAATTTACAAATAGGAAATAAAAGCAAAATTTATTTTTTGTAAATAATAGTATAATGTATTACAAATCGGCTAGTAAATGGAATTAAATGTGGTTTTATATAAGGCATTATTGATTTCGTTTTAGTGAGACATCTCACGAACCCATGGATACCGATGCTCACACTTTGGGATCTCATATGATAAGCCAATATTTATTTTCAGGCTAGTTGCACTAATAGCAGCAAATTCGATTCCTTTCTCCTTGAATGGTGAAGGACATCGAATAGTAAGATGACGGAAATTCCACGCCTTTCTCGCCGAAGGACACTGATTCAAACGTTCCTGACAAGTGCAATAAGCTGTTCGCACCATTCCATTTTATTTTTAAAACGGTTTACACATCAGTATCTTAAAATTTTAATCTCAACATCTTTATTCAATTAAAACAGTTAAACAGTTCCAATAATATTACACTATTACCAATACCAAAATAATAAAACACATTATTTTATTTGCATTGTTCTATAGTTTCCTTTATATGTAATACATTTTATATCTATAAATTCTTTAGGTTAAAAAACAGTCATTCACTTAGTATGTTCTTGAATTACTTATTAACCTACACAATTAAGTATTTTAGCGCAGTTTCGAAACAGCTTATTAGACAATGTTACAGCAGCACAGTATGGGCCTTTATCGAAACAACTGGTGGAGTGCCCACACACAGGAAGCTTAGCTCTTGGTTTTGTCGAATGCTGATGAAAAGAGCCTTTTGTTACAAACAGATTGGGGGGTTTTAACACGCAGGCTTTATATATATTTAAAGGCCAGCCAGAGGCAGTATCCCAAGCTACCCAAACTGTGGTCTCCAGGACTCAGTTTATAGTCGGCTAGTTATGGTCTGCACCGACCACTTTTGTAATTAAAAAACTATTGTATCTGACTGTACTTGATAAGCCTCCAGAAATAATTCCGTATCTCAAAATTTATCCAAAATGAGAGAATTACACAGTAAGAAAAACTCGACTTACAGACATTAACGAGGTTATTAAGATCAAAACAAATGACATGGAGTCTTTTACACGCCCATGTTACATGGTTATTCCTTTTATTAATATATATATTGTCGCCAAACAGTACGAAAAAAATTAACAGAAGGTTCTTGTTTAGCCATATTATTACCAACCTTTATTAGACGTTGAAGATGTTTCTTTCCAGTAAAACTGTTAAAAAAAACCATTTGTTCAGGTCTTAAAGAAGTTTGTTTTTATGCAACACTAGAAGATAAGGTTTTGCAAAATACTATGCCATGTGGTTTTGTACTTACTGTATTGTCAGTATTATTATAAAAGATGTCAAGACATATAGAAACAGTAATTTAAGTTAATTATACATAGTTAAATAGCCTCATAGCTTATACATGTCATGATTTTATCTACAAATCGGATTAGTACAATTCCTATAATAGTGCAGAATACAAGCTAATTATGTTGCTCTCTAGTAAGATATAGTATGTAAAACACATTTGTGTTTATTACAAATAAACATTAGTGGCAAATTTTGTTGCTAAACGTTAATATCGAGAACACCTACACCAATTCTGTGTATTCTTTTTATAAACCATTGATTTAAATCCGTGGAAAAGTTTATACGAAAATATATAAAATAATTCCTGGAATATTTTGGAATTCAGAAATAAATTAGTATTTATGTTCCATAATCCTAACTTAACTCAGTATATATAGCTATTGACATTTAAATTTTATAAAGCACTAGTTGTTTCCCGAGGCTTTGCACCCTTTTCGTAAGCTTTGCCCGTGTATGTGAACTTCTGATTTAATTGAATTATATTTACAAAGCCGATGTAGAGTTTGCGTTGTTGCCACGATCAAGAAAATATGTTTATGTTTATAGCCATTGTGCACTTACATGTACTGTATTATAAAGTGGTCTAACACTCAAAATTAAAGTTCAATCAGAAATTTATCATAAAGACAAATGTTCATGATAACTTAGCGCCTTCAAATAGTGTTTGGCTATGTAATATACGTAACTGTCTAGTAATTGACGTTTTTAGTGTGCAGGGGCTTTGAAACCTTTTATCTTTTGCAGCGTCGCTTGGTGCTGAGTTACATCAATAGGCATAGCTTATAAACCTTCTCCGTGGAAAATTACGCGTACATAAAAATTTGCATAATGGTCTGTCTAATATTTTGCGATTCCATAATAGACATACACACAAACATTCATTTTATATATATATATATATATATATATATATATATATATATATATATATATATATATATATATAGATTAAGTATACAGTGATTGATTAAAAGTTTCATTCACGTAGAAAATGCAACAATTAATATCTAATTTTCCCTCCACATCGCTCTAGTAATAATTTAAAACCAAATGCTATGCATTGTAAATATTATTGAAACACTGTTATAGAACCAACCTTAAAGAACAAAACTGTGAATGTTTTCACATAAGGTATTTCAAACTGGGCTTCTTGGACAGTGTCATACTGCATTTTAACAATAGCTTAAAGGAAAACTGTGAACAATAATATGCCTCAATGTTCTACACAGACTACAATCCGAAAACAACAAGACTCCTATAAACGATTATTTTGAAAACATGCATATAGTTAAAAATGATTTCTCTACTATACCGGAAGTAGATAGAATTTCTTTTTAGGCCATAATAAGCTTTTCAGCTTCACGAATACATGTTCTTTATCTGTACAACAATAAAAACTCAACTATTGCACTGGTAATATTTTAGACAAAAGGAATATTAAAAGCGCAGAAAGTATGGGCAAAAAGGCAAAAGTGATATCAATGCAAATGATCTTAGCCATTTACATGAAAACATTTTCTAACAGATTTATATCTGCTTATATTTTAAAAATATTAAAGAACTCATAAGTGCCTTTACTAAATACTATAATGGCTTTGATTTGGAAAAATTGGATTGGGGAATCTTATAAATGAAGATTAATCCCGTAATATGTGTCTAAGCGCTAATATAGAAGACGTCTTGGCCTATTTGTATATTTTTTTATATATTCGTTGTAGTAGAAGGAATATTTTAATGAATATAAATATTGAGAAAGTTTCTCGTGGTACTTTTTAATTCATAACAATAAAAAGGCAATATTCCTAAACAATTATACAAATTTATTTAACAATGAACAGGTTTTGATTATTTCAACTGAAATTCACCAAAGAGGCACAAGAAATTTATAGGATTTAAATCTAAGAAAATATTAAACATACAGTTCCTTATCAGGTGTGTAACTCAGTATGAAAATACGATTTAACTAGCTAGTTTTTATTTCAGATTAAACGGGTTAAGAATTAAAGCGTCGCGACTTATTTTTATTGTATATTTGATTTTTCATGCAAAATTCCAAGTCTATAGGTCAGACATTTTTTTAGATATAGCGAATTAACTAGCATCGTTGCTGAGATTAGTGCTAGCCTTTATACCTACTTTCTTCTTTTTTTCACAACTAATGATTTATACTAATGTGCCAAGATGTGTATAATTATACTAATGTACAACTCTAAGTGGTTAATTAATTACATACACTCTAATTTATTAAAAATTAGGGCTCTTAGCTAATACTACTACAACATGTTATACTTTAACTAGATTGCCTCAAAATATTTAAAAATATAATACGCATTTACGAGTTCCATTGTTTTAAGGTTTTGTAGGGAATTCATTAAGAGCGTATGATATTAAAACAGTGAATAGGATTCTCGCACAATGTGTCTTTGTTAACTGATACGCTGACTAGTAAGTAAGTAGTGAGCTCTTCGATGTCTCAGTTCTACTTTGATGTATTTCATTTATTTTTGAGCATCCATACATTTAAGCCTAAGTGGGAGTTCATTACTAGCGTATTATAACAAAACCCTACGTAAGATTATCTCACAATTTGCCTTTGTTACTTGAGACACTGACATAATAAGTAAACAATAAGATCTCGTATATTTAAATTCTACTTTGATGTATTATATTTGTTTGGAGCCTCCATACTTTTAAGAATTTATAAGAAATTTATATATCTGATGATATTTAGATGTAGAGGATTATCTCACATTATGCCTATTGAGACATCCACCTAATGATTACGTTATGATATGGCCAATAAGCTAAGTTTATAGATATAATAAGATATTTATAGATATAATATAATTTGAAAATTGGTTTACTTCAAATTCAATTCAATTTTAATGTTTATTTTCACAAGACTTTACATATTACAGAAGTGCTATAGTAACAGAGGATATTTTACGTGCTATCATACAAGTTGTTTGATTTAAGATTATTCAATTTACTGTAAGTCCTAGTATAAAAATTATATTATTATTAGTGATAATGAATTAATATGCTGCAGATAAAAGTAATAGAATATTATGAAATTAAATGATAAATATAAAATTCAGACAAACTTAGTAAACTTAACAAAAATAATTAACTTACTAATAAACTGAACAAACTATTTTATAGTTAATTCCAGAGAAGTTTTATTAGTATTCTCCATTGCAACATTCAAGGCCTTACTTCTACGAAAAGAATCGAAGAATTACCTTGTATATTGGAAGAGTTTTTGGTTACACCAAGTATATTAATCTTTACTGAACTCTTTTTCATAACATAAGATAAAAAATTAAAATCTGTCCTCGTACCATCTGAGACCCAACCGCTTACGGGGAGGAGTTTGCCTGTTAGTGAGAGACCTCTTAAATGTTAACATACTTGAAAGTGTCTCTTGTTTTAGTGTGCCCTCAGTTTTTGAGTGTTGTGCTGTGAAAGTAGAGTTGCCCCAAATGTAATAGTTTTAAGTTAATACAGGCCACTTAATCAAAATAAGAGGCATTTAGATTGTTTCTTAGAAAAACTGAACGCAGTAATAAAACTCATATCATTAAAATATCCCAAGAGCACAGTTTTAATCTCTGAATATTTTAATATTAATCCATTTGGAAACAACAGTGATAAAACACAGTTAATAGATTTATTGAAATCATATCATTTACACCCACACATATTTGAACCATCACGTATAAGTAAACAATCTCGTACTTGCATAGACAATATAACATCGAATATCGATTCTTCAACTTGTAAAAACCGTTGTTTTTGAATGTTGTTTTTCCGAACATTGCAGTTTATGGCTATAGGTACAATTCCTATGAAGCATATAAGGGCTAATCATTGTCCTTTTGTTGCTGGAAAGAAATTTTTGTGAAATAACATAACTACTCGTAGATTTATACGTAATTTAAGAAATGAATCCTGGATTTCAGTACTTGACTTAGCCAGAAAAATAATGCAAATATGACTTGTAGAGAATTTTTTAATATTTTTATTTTTATTTTGACTTGGCCTTTCCTTTGGCTGAAAGGAGAAACTTTAGGTCTGTTGGGACACGCTGGGTCACTCGTGGGATAAAAATATCGAGTGTGTGAATTTCATTGACTATGTAAAAGCACAAGAAGATTTTTTATGTGTTAGTAAATGTTTAATTACAAAAAATGGGAGTGCAAATAGCCGAGTGGTATAAGACGATGGGATTTCGAGTCTGAGTTAGACGCGGGTTCAAATCCTGTCTGTGACCGTTGCACTTTTTATCAGTACCAAAGACCTTGTACTGTATCGAGTTTCCCTCTTATTCTGCTTGATAGGATCCACGCACAGTCCAGTGGCCTATGAGGACAAGCAGAGTAAGGCTAAAAGGGGATCAGCTTCTCCTTAAAAAATGCATCAAAAAGACTGCATAACAAAGATTTATTACGGAAACAATGTAATAACCAGAAAACAGCTTGGAATATAATCAAGAGTGAGCTGAAAAAAGAGTCAATCAAAACCGGTCTTTACTCTGGAGGACTTAGAGCTGTCCATAACTGACCCTTACGCTGTTTCATATAGTTTTAACAAATATTTCAGTAATGTTAGCAAAAAATTAAATATTTGCCCAAAAGCCAATAAAGCTTTGAAAGTATTCAATGAGTTGAGAAATCAATATATCATATCAATCTTTAAACCCATTCTTGTGGATGATGTAATAAAAAAAATACATCGGAAATAAAGTCTTCTAGGGCAGCTGGCTGAGACGGTGTTCCTCCTTTTCTTCTTAAAGGATGTGCCTCAATTATTGCTCAATCCCTAACCCACTATGTAAATATGTCCCTTCAAACTGGACTGTTTCCCGATAAACAAAAATTTTCTTCCATAACACTAATTTAAAAAAGGCGATTTTAAATCCGTGGAAAGCTATAGACCCGTATCTATTCTTCCTGTATTTTCTAAAGTTTATGAAAAAACTGTCCTCAATTCTTTAACATGTTTCTTTGAAAATGTTAAAACACTCTACTTCATGACTTTGAATTAGGATTCCGGAAAATTTAAAACATACATTCCGCCTTGTATACCTTTCTCAATGAGGTCACCACTGCTGTGGATGAGTCACAGAGTGCCGTCGGAATATTATGTGACCTGCCTAAGGCTTTCGATTGTGTAAAATATTCTCTTTTTATGAACAATCTGTCTTTCTATGGTGTGCAGGGCAAAGTAAAAGAATGGATCTCCTCTTATCTAGAAAATCGCTAACAAAAGTCGTCATTGGAGATCAACATATTTCTGAAAAATATCTTAATTTTCTACACGGAGTTCCACAAAGGTCTATATTAGGGCCACTTATATTTCTGATCTATGTAAATGATCTTCAAAAATGTCTGATGATACCACCATCTTTATTAAGAATTCAAATAAGATGCAACTACTTCATCATATTTCATCAGAAATTACACAAATGAAAGGGTAGTTCAGCAATAATGGCTTTATTCTATATACGAGTACAGAAAATACATTCGCATTACATTTTCATTCCAACTATCAAAGAAGTGCTAGAGCGGATGATTTCTACGTCCAGCAACTCCGCAACACTACTCCATTTGAAATTTTTCTAGGCCAGATTGAGGGCAGTGTCACCTGGGAAGCTCACGTGAAAAAACTTTCAAACACATTAAACAAAGCCCACTATGCTATTTTTACATTATGAAAAATCGTAGACCTGGACGTAATTTTGACGGTTTATCATGCCTATATAATTTCTCATCTTCTCTATTGTATTATTTTTTGGGGATCTTCACACCATAGTCTGACCATTTTTTAAATAAAAAAATAATAGTTCGTGTAATTGCTAATGCCAAAATTAGATCATCATGCAAACCTATTTTTTCAAAATTAAACATACTCGTACTTCCGCTCCCATGCATATATATATATATATATATATATATATATATATATATATATATATCAAACACTATCATTTGTAAAACACAACCCTCTCAGTTCCCCCAAAACTTTTACACTCAATCATCCTACCATGCAAGACATAGAAATAATATGATACTTCCACTTCCTAACACGTCTTCCTACGAAAATACACCTGGATATATGGGAAGAAAACTTTACAATAAACTCCCAATATTCCTTAAAAAGGAACCACCAATAAAAATCTTCAGAATAAGGCTCCTTCAGCTACTCAGTAGAAGAATTTTTTTCGCTTGTAGGGCTTTCCGGTACATCAAATTCCATACCTGAAGTTTGTTAACATTTGGCAAATATGTACAATTTTCTAACTTTATTGTTAGAGTAATTACTATTGTTTAGTTAATTAAGTTTATCTGAATTCTATATTTATTATTTAATACCATAATATTCCATTAATTTTATCTGTTGCAGTCAAATAGGTATATATTATATATAATGTAAGGCCAAATATTGAATTGAATCGGAAAAAGTAAGCGATCTGTAGTGTAATGGTAGCATATTTACGCGGCAAGTGAGAGATCCGGGTTCGACTCCCGGCGGAGCAAGTACTTTTTGTGATTCAGTGTTTATTTACATTATATATAAAAATTATATATATATATATATATATATATATATATATATCATTGCTGCTATCCATGTAAAATCTATATCGTACTTTACATTACTGTTTTCATCTTATTACAACAATTGATATTTATTAATGGAAATACAAAATACCGGAGTACATTGGGTTCTGTCACACGCTCAGCTGCCAAATACTACAATACCTATTTTATAAAGTTAATTTTCAGGTATTTCAAAATAAAAATTTGCTTAAGTTTTCTAAGTATTGAACATATCAAATTTAGTGTAAACCTGTCCAACCGGTTTTGTGTGATTAAATTTAAAACATTCAAACATCCGAAAATCTTTAAAAAAGTTTGTAATTATAGTATACATTTGTATATAATTATTGAAGCACTATATTTGACTGATTTGTTCTATTTTTTTTATTTAAAAGCACACTATTGTAAAACGTATAGTATAAAATATCATTTCGAATAGTATCCCTGAATATTGTATCAAAACAATAAAAATGTAGCACAAACATAGTAACTTGAGAAGGGGAACAATCCTTATTCAAACCTTGATAATTATGTGTCTCCTTAAAATGTACGTGTTTGGGTAATCAGATAATAAGCCTTCTGTTTAGTTTTAGTAGAATGGCGACGTAACCAATACACAGATACAGGTGAGACGTAAGCAGCAGATGACATAAAATATTATTTTATTTCCATGGAAACAACGTTAAGTGATTAAAATTAATGTTTAAATAAGTCTAAAGTTTTATATCGCTGCATTTTTCAAACTTTGCCCAAATCACAGCTATTCGCGGAAGTAGCATAATGAAAACAAATTACATTTGGTGCGGGGTCGTATTTAAAGTTACAACGAAGTTTAAAAATATTAAGTGCTGTGTTTATAAAAAGTAATTGTTTTATTAAACACATTTAAATCCAACTGCCATACACGTAAGTTATAGTGATATAACCGTCAGTCAACGATATGGAGAAACTAATTAACCATCACAACAAATTTTCACAAAGTGTAACCTACGAAACATTAAACCTGTAAATAATTCATTATAAAATACAATAGTATACTAATCCTTATGTTTTACTCCAAACCTTGTCCATTAAACGTTCTCACCGTACATATCTAACACATCTAACATGCACACAGGGTTTGGGGTTTGTAGTAATTACACAGGACTACACACCTAGCAGCAATAAAGGGAACTAGGTGTTGATTGGACACTTCTATTATATTACTCTTCAAACTTTTTTTGTATTGTAACTCACTTTAATACAAAGAAGGGTTTTTAATCTGAAAATTATAGTACAGTAAAAAGCGTCTTAAAAAAGTATTAATTTACAAAAAGATATTAACAGTCGATGTCGTATTAATAAAAGTCTAAAACAGAATGTTTTATAACTACGTGGTACCTTTTTATTTATAAAAAAACCTCTAAATATAAAATAAATTAATTTCCAAAGCTATATATCTTGTGTCCTTTTACTGCACTTATTATTATTGAAATTAATATGTATTTTATTTACGAATTTAAACATTTATAGCTAATGTATCACATGTGTATGTAAGACGTATTCTTTGAATTTTAAACACCTAAGGCAGTAATTCCGGGTGTAAATCTAATGTTAAATTACTAGCTTCACGTCAGTTCTTGAAAACTGAGGTAAGAACTTTCCATTGTAATTAGTAAACGGTTCTTTAACTTGGGAAGATAATACAATATTACTCTGATAACGTTAAGGAAAGCTGTTTTCTGGAATGACATTTTAGTCAGGTGTTTTAATTTTCATTTCATTTCATTTTAGTATACGAAATATTTAATATAAACAATTATATGTAAGATGTAATTATTACTAATATTGCCTATTTTTTTATAAAAATAGTCAGTAGAATATAACATAAATGAAAAGCGTTTGACACTATTGCAAATAATACGTAGCAAGCTTCATATTGAATACGTTTTGTAAAAAATTATTAACGAAGATAATTCTTAATTTAATTTCTAAGAGAAAGCGGCAAAACATCTGTTGGAGACAGTTGCTGACGATCAATTTCATCTTTGGAGGAAAGATTTCATCTCTTTCACGAAACTCAAGGCTGTTTGCTTATAATCGCAAAGTTTTTCCCCCAGACTGGAAAATAAGTGCAAATTAAACATGTCATTACGGATATAATTATATAAAAACGTTACTTGATAAAATATGGTCTCTTATTAAAGAGACATATGATATGACCCCTACTTCTGTAGGTACACATCGAAATTTCTCATATCCATGGAAACAACGGTAGAAAGTTTCGGTATATTTAAATGTTTCGAATTGTTCAGTAGTATATTCAAAATTCATTCTAATCGCAGCACCTCGGAGAACTGCCGAACAAGGAACACGATGTGAGGCTCAGAGAGAGGACCAGGACCTACAGTGAATTATTTTTATTTTTCATAGATCTTAGTTTCTGCTCTCACTATTTCTTGATAGCACTAAGTAGTTTATCCTTTTTTTATTGCCAATTTTTTCAAGCATAAATAACTATACTAGTACAATTTATTATGGTTTAAAGTAAATAATAACCTATAAAAATATATTCCTAAAAATAATGACGCGTTTTTTAAAGTAAACAGAAATGTATGTTTGCTAATCTTTTCATCACATATATCTTGCATTGATATGATTACTGTACAAAATAAATCCCTCTGGTATGTTCTTCGTAAAAGCTATGATACGTGTTCTGTTAAATCTGCGCTTTGTGCTGTTTTTTAATTCTCCATGTATCTAAATTATGCATGCAGAATTGCCTTAATATTTTCCAGGATATAGAAAGAATTTTTAATCTAAATTATACAGTTAATAAAATTGTTTCAGAAAACCATTTTCCCACATGTGTTACCTTCCCCGTATTCAGTAGGAACATAAATATTAACAGTGAGTTCAAAGTAGTGTATAATAATGGATTAATACTAAGAAAGCCCAACTCAATTATGTATAAATGCTTACATTTAATAGTTTCTATACTTGTAAACAATTTACCAAAAAAGCAATAATTTAACCCATTTTTGTACTCTCCGATGGTATACGAATAAAAATCTGTCTATCTTAGTATTTCAGTTATAAATTCCTTAATATACTCCACTGACTTTTTCAAATACTTGTAACATGTGTCGCTTAAACTAAATTTAAAATTAGTTTCATTACAATAACTGAATTATATAGCAATATTAATGTAATATAGCGATATTAAATACACCTTACTATTGCAAAATATTTACTTGCATATCTAATGGGCATACGCTGAAAAATTACCAGAATGTGCCTTAAAGACGTCTTCTAACTTAGTTCAGTAATTCTGTCTCAGCTTATCAACGTAAGGACCCGAGTTCGAGTTTTAGTTCGCGCACTCTACTTTCGCATGATTACAGTATTCATAACCTAGTTTAACTGAATTCATAAAAACATTCATTAATATTTAAATTAAAAAAAATGTATCAATAAAACCTAGAATTCGCTGAAGTATTTTAATTTTTTATCCATTTAAAATTTTTCCAGTTCAGGAATTGTAACTGATCAAATC